>NC_134407.1:226203960-226256460 GCF_038048845.1 Mixophyes fleayi | reverse complement strand
ATGACTGGAGAGGTGAGGGAGTCTGTGACATCACTGTTATCTGTAGTAATATAACAGGGATATGACTGGAGAGGTGAGGGAGTCTGTGACATCACTGTTATCTGTAGTAATATAACAGGATATGACTGGAGAGGTGAGGGAGTCTGTGACATCACTGTTATCTATAGTAATATAACAGGATATGACTGGAGAGGTGAGGGAGTCTGTGACATCACTGTTATCTGTAGTAATATAACAGGATATGACTGGAGAGGTGAGGGAGTCTGTGACATCACTGTTATCTATAGTAATATAACAGGATATGACTGGAGAGGTGAGGGAGTCTGTGACATCACTGTTATCTGTAGTAATATAACAGGATATGTCTGGAGAGGTGAGGGAGTCTGTGACATCACTGTTATCTGTAGTAATATAACAGGATATGACTGGAGAGGTGAGTGAGTCTGTGACATCACTGTTATCTGTAGTAATATAACAGGGATATGACTGGAGAGGTGAGGGAGTCTGTGACATCACTGTTATTTGTAGTAATGTAACAGGATATGACTGGAGAGGTGAGGGAGTCTGTGACATCACTGTTATCTGTAGTAATATAACAGGGATATGACTGGAGAGGTGAGAGAGTCTGTGACATCACTGTTATCTGTAGTAATATAACAGGATATGACTGGAGAGGTGAGGGAGTCTGTGACATCACTGTTATCTGTAGTAATATAACAGGGATATGACTGGAGAGGTGAGGGAGTCTGTGACATCACTGTTATCTGTAGTAATATAACAGGATATGACTGGAGTGGTGAGGGAGTCTGTGACATCACTGTTATCTGTAGTAATATAACAGGATATGACTGGGGAGGTGAGGGAGTCTGTGACATCACTGTTATCTGTAGTAATATAACAGGGATATGACTGGAGAGGTGAGGGAGTCTGTGACATCACTGTTATCTGTAGTAATATAACAGGATATGACTGGGGAGGTGAGGGAGTCTGTGACATCACTGTTATCTGTAGTAATATAACAGGGATATGACTGGAGAGGTGAGGGAGTCTGTGACATCACTGTTATCTGTAGTAATATAACAGGATATGACTGGGGAGGTGAGGGAGTCTGTGACATCACTGTTATCTGTAGTAATATAACAGGGATATGACTGGAGAGGTGAGGGAGTCTGTGACATCACTGTTATCTGTAGTAATATAACAGGATATGACTGGGGAGGTGAGGGAGTCTGTGACATCACTGTTATCTGTAGTAATATAACAGGGATATGACTGGAGAGGTGAGGGAGTCTGTGACATCACTGGTATCTGTAGTAATATAACAGGATATGACTGGGGAGGTGAGGGAGTCTGTGACATCACTGTTATCTGTAGTAATATAACAGGGATATGACTGGAGTGGTGAGGGAGTCTGTGACATCACTGTTATCTGTAGTAATATAACAGGATATGACTGGGGAGGTGAGGGAGTCTGTGACATCACTGTTATCTGTAGTAATATAACAGGGATATGACTGGAGAGGTGAGGGAGTCTGTGACATCACTGTTATCTGTAGTAATATAACAGGATATGACTGGAGTGGTGAGGGAGTCTGTGACATCACTGTTATCTGTAGTAATATAACAGGATATGACTGGAGAGGTGAGGGAGTCTGTGACATCACTGTTATCTGTAGTAATATAACAGGATATGACTGGAGAGGTGAGGGAGTCTGTGACATCACTGTTATCTGTAGTAATATAACAGGATATGACTGGAGAGGTGAGGGAGTCTGTGACATCACTGTTATCTGTAGTAATATAACAGGATATGACTGGAGAGGTGAGGGAGTCTGTGACATCACTCTTATCTGTAGTAATATAACAGGATATGACTGGAGAGGTGAGGGAGTCTGTGACATCACTGTTATCTGTAGTAATATAACAGGATATGACTGGAGAGGTGAGGGAGTCTGTGATATCACTGTTATCTGTAGTAATATAACAGGGATATGACTGGAGAGGTGAGGGAGTCTGTGATATCACTGTTATCTGTAGTAATATAACAGGGATATGACTGGAGAGGTGAGGAGTCTGTGACATCACTGTTATCTGTAGTAATATAACAGGATATGACTGGAGAGGTGAGGGAGTCTGTGACATCACTGTTATCTGTAGTAATATAACAGGATATGACTGGAGAGGTGAGGGAGTCTGTGACATCACTGTTATCTGTAGTAATATAACAGGATATGACTGGAGAGGTGAGGGAGTCTGTGACATCACTGTTATCTGTAGTAATATAACAGGATATGACTGGAGAGGTGAGGGAGTCTGTGACATCACTCTTATCTGTAGTAATATAACAGGATATGACTGGAGAGGTGAGGGAGTCTGTGACATCACTGTTATCTGTAGTAATATAACAGGATATGACTGGAGAGGTGAGGGAGTCTGTGACATCACTGTTATCTGTAGTAATATAACAGGATATGACTGGAGAGGTGAGGGAGTCTGTGACATCACTGTTATCTGTAGTAATATAACAGGATATGACTGGAGAGGTGAGGGAGTCTGTGACATCACTGTTATCTGTAGTAATATAACAGGGATATGACTGATGATTAGACAGCTGAGATGAGTAGAATCTAGTAATGTAACTTTGTAATGTAAAGAGAAGGGCGACAAAATTGATAAAGGGTATGGAGTCATTAAGTTATGAGGAAAGGTTAGCCAGTTTAGGCATGTTTACTTTAGAAAAGAGGCGTCTAAGGGGAGATATGATTACTATGTACAAATACATTAGGGGTCAATACAGAGAGCTTTCATGGGAACTTTTTACCCCAAGGACCATACACAGGACACGTGGTCATCCCCTAAGGTTAGAGGAGAGGAAATTTCACAACCAGCAAAGGAAGGGGTTCTTTACAGTAAGGGCAGTCAAGATATGGAATTCATTGCCAGGGAAGGTTGTGATGGCAGATTCAATAGATATGTTTAAGAAAGGGTTAGACAAATTTTTAGCGGAAAGGTGTATCCAGGGATACGACCGTTAATTTAAAATAAAGGATAGTAGTGGATACAGGGTAAAAATTGGATTGCAATATTGAGTCTGGGGGGATTTTCAAAATTGAAACAGATGGGCGGTTGCCTATTCTGGATTAATTTCAAATATAAGTGCAGGATCGCAGGAGATCCAAAATAGGTTGAACTTGATGGACTGGTGTCTTTTTTCAACCTCATCAACTATGTTACTATGTTACTATGTTACTTTATTTTGGGTGATCTTAGGAACAGATGTCATAGCCCTTGTCTATCCACTTCAGCCAGTAACACTGTGCCTGAGCTTTCAGTTTGCTGCGTTGCCCAAACTTATCCCTTACTAGTCTTCCTCATCTTAGTTCCTACTTCTTATTTTTATGCCTGCGATGAACACCTGGGATCACTTGCTATAATGGACATGTCCTTGTGTTACCACCACCACAGGCTTTGTGTTTCAGTTTGTCCTCAAAATAGTTACTCGTTCTACTGTATTATTAGCCCTGGTTCAGAGGAGGAACTACCGGCGGTGCGGTCGGTGCACAGCACTGGGGCCCATACCGACAATGGGGACCGCTTCCTTGCCAGGCGTTCGGCACTCTTCTCCCTTCTCCCTGTATGTTGGGAGTGACATCATCCTGTCCCGACAGTGTCAGTCAGTGAGGAGATCAGGGGCACAGAGAGGAGCCACAAGCAATAAGATAGAATAGAAAGAGAAGAAAGAAGGCGAAGTAAAGGATTGGAGGCAGTGGTCCTGTCGTGTAATAGGAGTGACTCTCAGATCCATAGGGGCTCTCCCAGCAGGTGCTCAACTCATTATTCACAGGACCATGATATGTTTTTCTAAGTACAAAGCTGCGACCCTCCCACCCCGTAACTGGTACCTCTCCCCCAGCGGCCAAATCATTCCTTTGTCTTTTTTTTCCTTAGACTCGTGTGATCCAACAATAAATATTTTTTCATTGTAGAATGTAACTTTATTCAGCATAAAGATACAAAGAAACCAGATATAAAACATTAGTTTGAAGTGTACTGCGTGGCAGCACAGCTGTAAGCACAATACATACAAACATAATCAGACATACATTATGTGGACAAAAGTATTTGGCCGCACCTGTTAATTATTGAATTGAGGTGTATCAATCAGACCCGTTGCCAGGGGTGTATAACATCAAGCACCCGGCCATGCAGTCTCTATTTTTTTTTATTTTTTAAATATTTATTTTTGCAAGGTCAAATAACAAAGTCACCAACATGCAATGAAAACGAGCATGTACACATCAATGAAAACATGAAATACAATCAACGTATTATCGTGAGACATTAATGCGGATGGGTCAAGTTACGTATATAAAGATTGACCAGGATTTTTTTTTTTAAAGATATGAAGGAGAGAGCGAAATGCCACGAGAGAGAAGGGCATGACGCAGAGAGAAGAAACGATAGACTAGAACGTAGCAGAGAAGAAAGGGAGAGGGATTGAAGGGAGGAGGACGGACAAATGGAGGTATTGTGTCAAGTGAAAGGGGAATAAGCCTGAAAAAATGAGAGCCATGGGCTCCACAACTTAGTGAATGATCTTGACGTCCTGTTGATGATGCTGGTCATGTATTCCAGGCGCTGGACATGCCAGACTGCTGCCATTTGGCAGGTGGCTGCGGACAAGATATGTCTAGCCAGTTTATTCTAGTGTCAAGTCGCCGTGGGCGCTCCGAAGGGCAAGAGGAAAAATTTAGGTTCTAATGGTATTGTGACAGGATGGACCGCCTACGCCACCCTGTCTTGTTGCTGGGAACCGGCTGGGCTTACTTTGCCACCATTCCCTTTCGTTATCCAAAAAGCGCCCTCTTGCGCAGTAGGAGGGGCTTACAAAGGCTGCCACCACTGAGCTCCTTCTATGGCACTCAGAACCACGTTCCTTCTGGGTCACTGATGCTGCTAGCGTGTCTCGTTGCTGGGGTACCTGGCTGGTAACTCCGGACCTCTTAGTATGGATCCAGGTTGCTGTGAATGGATACCCCTGGCCTATCACACTAACCAGGACTGCTGGGTAGCAGGCAGAGCGTTGGCACTGGAATAGCTTGGGTCCAAACCGCAGAGACAGCCGGAGAACGGATTAGATTTTAGGGTCTAATCTGTAGATCACAGGAAAACAGCAATATTGAAGATGATTCCAAGCAGGTCTTTGAAGCAAGATGGTTTATTTGCTCACACACACTGGTGGAAGGTCCCAGTGTGATCAGGTCAGATGATAATTCAGAAGAACAACTATATGCTCACAGAGCTCCTCTTTTATATAGTTCAGAAATAGTCTATTTTTAGAAACATAATATACTCTATTGACACAACCATGAATTTACATGTGTTTCAAGGCTAACAAAATTTACACTTATCTATGAAATTCACTCTGGCAAAAGGCCACACAGTAACGGCCCCCTGCTGGGCCTTTGGCCAGAGCAGACATGACACTTTATCACAACTTCGTTAGCACTTTCTGCTATCAGACTTTAAACATATACCTTAGACATGAATGCATTTCCTCTCACTAAGATATGCAAAAGACTTTCAAAACAAAGACTTACTGTATCAGATATATACATCCGAAATAGGCATTTCCTATAGCAAGGTTAAAACAGGAAAGACCAACTTTTCTACCCTGGTCTCAGAGATAACGATTTCCTATATCACAGAATATATACAATACAAGAAAATAAGTGCCTATGCAATTATATAAATATGCGCCCAGTGCTATTTCCTTTAAATACATTTTTACCAAAAGTTATTTATCAGTGATCCAGTCACAGGTATCGTTACCTGGAGTACCGAATGGATCAGTTGTTTAATCTCGGCCCAGAAATTTGTGACAGGTACACCATATGTGGATAAAGTTACCCTCATGGGAGCACCTCCGCCAACAGCGATCGGAAGAGTCTTGGAGAATTTTATGAATCCGGGAGGGAACGTAGTACCATCGGTACAATACCTTATAGACATTCTCTTTTATTTTAACACAGATTGAACTGGAGACAGCATTCTCATATATCTCTGACTATTCTTCGCTCAAAAGGGCATCACCAAAGTCACGTTCCCAGGCCAGTTTGTGCGAATCTCTAAGGTCTGAAGAACGTGGGGCGAGTTCATAGTATAGTGTTGAGATAAGGCCTTTCATAGTGGACTGGCAGAGACAGAGATTTTCAAATGTGGTAAGGGGACGGGAAGAGAGGCGAGTTTTAGCTGTGTGGTGAAAATGACAAAGCTGGAGAAATTGGTAGAAAAATTTAGAGAGAATATCCATTTGAGATTGGGTGTCAGTAAACGAGGGGAACACTACCATGGAGGTGAGATCATTTAAGAAATGGACCCCCTGTGAAGTCCACAAGGAGAATACTTTAGGGGAAAGGCCCGGTGCGAAGTCAGAGGAGTTAAATAGAGGTATTAGGAAAGAGGGATGGGGGGAAAGGCCAAATTTCTGAGAGGATGAATCCCACACCGCCAGAGAGTGTGTAATGACGGGGTAAAGTGAGACACGTTTTGGACGACGAGCCCGCGAGAGCCACAGGAGAGTGGATAGGAATCGCATACCCAGACTTTCAGCCTCAATCTCGACCCAAAACCTGGAAGGAGTTGAACTATACCACAGAACGCATTGAGCAAGTTGAGCGGAGAGGTAGTAGCATCGGAAATCAGGTATTCCCAGTCCCCCTCCCTGCGGGGGTCTCTGTTAAAGCTTACCAGATAAATTTAGATACATGAAAGTGGAGAAACTTGAAAACATAGGGGGGAGGTGGGGGGCGGTCCCGGTCCCAGATGGGAAGGGTTTGAAAAAGGTAAAGGAGCCTGGGGAGAATATTCATCTTGACCGCATTAATACGGCCTATCCAGGAAATGTATAGCTGCGACCATGAAGTAAGATCCGACTTAATTTGAGCTAAAATTCAAGGAAAGTTGGCCTGAAAAAGCTGGTTAAGATGCTTAGTCAGATATACCACAAGGTACTTGATTTTTTGAAGACGCCAGTTAAATGGGAAGGAACCTTCTAGTGACACTTTATCTGCTGGGGAAACGTAAAAGTCCAGGACTTCTGTCTTATCAGTGTTAACTTTATATCCCGAAAAGTGGCCATAGAGATCTAGTTCGTCCACGAGAGGAGGAACGGAAAAAATCGGGTTTGCAATAGTCAACAGGACATCGTCTGCATATAGGGCTATCTTATGAGAAGAACTACCCACCGGAATGCCCGATATCTGCTGATTAGCCCGAATTTTAGCTGCTAATGGCTCTAGGATAAGGGCAAAGATGAGTGGAGAGAGGGGACAGCCCTGCCGCGTGCCGTTGGCAATGGTGAAGGGGGCCGAGGTCAGACCATTTGCGGAGATTGTGGCCGACGGGGAGCGGTACAGGGCTGAGATGCCAGTCATAAATATGCCAGAGAAACCCATCGCTCCCAGCACCCCAACCATAAACGAGCAGGAGATGCAATCAAACGCTTTCTCTGCGTCTAGTGACATAAGGAGGGAGGGAAGCTTCCACCTGTGAATTGTGTGGATCAGATCAATTTTTCTCCTAGTGTTGTCAGGGGCTTGACGCCCTGGGATAAATCCCACTTGGTCGGGATGGATGAGGGAGTGAAGGAGGGGGTTCAGTCTGGAGGCCAAAATCTTTGCATAAATTTTAAGGTCTACATTGAGGAGGGACATTGGTCTGTAGCTAGAGCAGAGGGCTGGGTCCTTCCCTGGCCTCGGAATGACAATGATGTTGGCTCTGGTAGTGGCAACGTTGAATGTGGCTCCTCCCAAGATCTCATTAAAAAAGGATGTCAAATGGGGGCCCAGTACTGCAGCAAACTTCTTGTAATATTGTGGGGTGAAGCAGTCAGGGCCTGGAGCTGAAGAGGGTTTCAGGGATTTAATAGCCGCCAAATCCTCGGTCAGAGTGATGGGGGACTCTAGGTGTGGCGAAGTGAGCCTGGGGAGGGGGGTGGCGGCTAGATATTCATCTAGAGTCGGCACTGTGTGAATGCTTTGAGGAGGGGGTGGCGGGGATAAATTGTAAAGAGAGGAGTAAAATTCCTGAAATGTCTGGACTATCTTCTTGGGATCATAAGTAACTCCGCCCGCCTGTGAGCAATAAATTATATTGATATGACCTAGGGCCATCTTCTTATGAAGCTTTCTGGCTAGAACAGAGTCTGCTTTATCAGATTTATCGTAGTACCTTTGCTGGAGTTTCTGCATAGTAAAAGAAGAAAGAAGGGTGTTAAGTTGGCCTTTCAGCGAGGTAATTTGAGTAAGCAGGGCAGGGTCATGAAGGGACTGGTGTCGAGAAAGAAGAGAGGCAATTTTATGTTCTAAACTAGCTACCTCTTCTGTAGCCTTTCTCCTAGCAGCCGCAGTCAAGCTTTATGTGCCTCCCAAACAATTCCTGGGGGGACGTCTACAGTACAGTTATCTTGGAAATAGTTGGAGATTGAGTTGCTTAGGTCTAAGAGGGTTGTCTGATTGAGCAGGAGGGAGTCATCTAAGCGCCACTTTCCCCGTGGTGGTGATGTTTTAAGGAGGTCTAGGATGAGGAACACCCCCGAGTGGTCAGTCCATGTGAGTGGAGTAATGCCCGCCTGAGTCACATTGGGCGTAAGTGCATGGGATACGTGTATCATGTCTATGCGGGAATACAGGTAATGAGGGGTAGAGTAATGGGTGTAATCCCTAGTATCTGAGTTATAGAGCCGCCAGGAATCATACATGCGGTGATGAGAGAGCAGTGTGGCTAAGGAGGTTGATTTTAAAGAAGTGGGAGAGCCCCCCTGGGAGGAAGAAGGGGAAGACCTATCCAGAACAGGATCGAGGGTCACGTTAAAATCGCCACCCACTATCGCATGACCTTGCGCCAACCGTTCAATGCATTTAAAAAGTCTGATGAAAAAAGGTTTCTGTTTCTAGTTAAGGGCATAGACCGAAACCAGAGTTACAGGGATAGATCGAAGGGTACCACCCACCAATATAAAGCGACCCTCCGGGTCTGTATAAGTGTTGGAGTGCAAGAAGGGAACCTTACTGTGGATCAGTATAGCAACTCCCCGCTTCTTGCAGTGCGCCGAGGCTAAGAAAGTCTGAGAAAACTGCTTACCCTGAAGCTGAGAGTGGACTCCAGTGAAGTGCGTCTCCTGGAGAAAAACAATATCCGCTTTTTCTCTCCTACAGGCTCCCAGCAGCATTGTACATTTACAAAGGGTGTTAAGGTCGTTAACGTTGATCGAGAGCCATAGCACTGGAAGAGTGTTACATCCCAGCAGCTTGACTAATACGGGGGTAAAAAGGGGTAAATTAGTAAACCGTCCTTGAGAGAAGAGAGAAGATGAGGGAAGGGATAAAGAAGGAAAGACGAGAGAAAAGAAAGGAAAGAGAGAAGAAAGAGGGAGCCCATATTGTTATTTGAATACAAATAACAATAAACAATATCAAAGGGTGCGTGGGGGGTGGTCCTGTGTATGGAATGAAATGAAATCAGGACCATAGACCCACATAAAGTCTTAATATTACTTCTTTTTTTTTTTCTTAACTAACCATAAAACAGTGTGCATTAACAACATATTAGCATTAGAAGTTTAAGATTCTATATCTTTAGGGGAAGGGGGCAGGGGAGGGGAATAAAAGGGAGGGAAGGGGGGTAGAGGGAACAGGGATCACCTTACCAAGAAAAAACACAATAGGTCATAGCAGCAACAGGATAATTCAAGTAAACTCAGTGGCAAGTAAATACCGCTATCAATATTCCAACAAACTAGTAACTTGAAGAAACTGGTGTAAGGTGAAGAGGAATACAAGGAGCTCAGGGCTCCAACCCGTATAGGAAGTCCACCTGCGAAGACAAAACATATACAAAGCAAAGAACCAGTGACAATAACAGACACATCATTGTGGCGTAGCATCTCTGGCTTTGCAGCGGGAGGAACGGGACCCATCTGGTTGTGGAGGTGCTGATCGTTGAGCCTTCGGAGAGCCGGTCTATGAAGCAGTCGTCACGGGAAGGATGTCCAATTTAGCTAATAGTTCCTGTCCTTGGTCCACCGTTTTGATGTAATGAGATGAGTTGGCTGCAAACACCTGAAGTTGAAACTGAAAACACCAACGATACCGGAAATTATGCTGTCGCAGAATCCTAGTGACAGGCTGCAGATCTCTCCGTTTCTGAATTGTGGAGGGAGCAAGATCCTGAAACAGCTGGATATCCATGTTCCGGAAAGAAAGAACAGATAGATCCCTAGTCGCAAAGAGGATGCAATCCCTTGTGCGGAAATAGTGCATGTGCACAATAATATCCCGAGGAGGCAGGCCACTGGCAGGACTAGCCCGAAGGGCCCTATGAGCACGGTCCATCATAGTCAGTGTCCGAGGGCTCCGGGAGGATATGTTGAAAAAGGTCTTTAAGAAAAGCCTGAAGGTCCGCCGGGGAGATTTCTTCAGCCACATTACGGATATGAATATTGTTGCAACGAGACCGATTCTCAGAATCCTCCTGCTTTTCCTTGAGGGTCTCAACTTCACTACGAAGACGGGTAAGTTCGTTGTCCATCGTAATTTGTGAGCGGCAGAGATCGTCTGTTTTTGTCTCCAGCGCGTCCGATCTGTTGCCCAGTGAAGTTAGTTTGGTTTTAAAGTCATTAACTTTACAAAGTTCTTGGTGGAATGTTTGTTTGACCCCTTCCAGCCGACTGGTCATCACAGCTTGGATCTGTGGGTCCAGCTCGACATCAGAGAGCGGCTGAGAGCCGGGCGATTCTGTACGAGCCGGAGGCGGGGAAGACTGCTTATTCTTTGAACCAAAAAAGCTAGCAGAGGACACTTTCTTTGGTTTGTTGGACATGATGGAAAAGCTGAGAACCGACAGCCAGTTAAGAAGGATGAGGGAGACAGAGAAAGGCTGGGATGAGGACAGAAGGTTATGGGAGGCACACTTTTACATTGGTTAGTATGATAGGGGTCTTTCTCGGTCTTGCATGAGTGGGAGAGGTCACATATTCAGCGTCCAGATGAAGGCCAGCAGGTGGATGTTGGCGCCAATGAGGAAAAACCCCACCTGCCAGGCAGGTTAGTAAGCGCCAAAGCTTGATAGACGCTATAGAGGATAGCAGTTGGTGTACTCCTAACAGCTCTGGTTTCTTGCCTATCAGATGCTGTCAGCGTAGCACTTAAAGCAATATAGCAGGATCTTTTATACAGGAGGTATTGAGATGAAATTAAGAGGCCGTGATTTGACCAACAGCTCCAGAAGCTGGTCTGTGAAATGTCACTGGACCATCATGTAGACATTAGCTAGATAGAAATAATTGCAGCAGCAATTAATAGTAGATGTAGTGTATTTCAACCGCCACAAGAGGGCAGTATTGTTCCACGAATGAATGAAGCAAAGCAGATCAACAGATTTAAATGCAGTGCAGCTTGATAGAAGGCAAGGTAAGTGGAGTGGACTCAAATGGTGACAGGCTAGGATGAGGTACCAGGGGAGCACCAGCAGGGACACAGGTACCACAGAATGTGCAGAGGCAACAGGCCCCGTGGCACGATCGACACCACACAACTGGCCAGGGAAAATGCAGTGAGTGTTGATACTCATTGCGCCAGCATACAGTAGGGGTCCTCAGCACTGTCCACACAGCCAGTAAGGGGATGAGAAGCTGCAGACGAGGCACCAGGGGGGTCCAATAACAGCCACTTCTCCAGGCGTACCCCGACTTTGCAGGCCAGCAATCCACAATCGCCACTCTCGCCCAGCCGTCCCCTGGAATAGTGGATAGGCACTACCCCTCGCCACTTGACTCTCTTGTGGCCCGGTATCTGGGTCAGAATTTAACTGTCCGGTGGGTTCCATTGGCCCCGCCCACCGGACATAGGAGTCACACAGCGCAAATGCCACTTGAGGTCCGGCGCCTGGACCGGAAGCAGGCCTGTCCCCAGCGGCGCTCACCGTCTAGCGAGAGGGAGCCCACAGGCAATAGAGAGGGGAGAGTGGTCAACTGGGCAGCCCAGCACAAGTGCCGCACAGTCGCCCACAAATCAGCCAGTGAGGGCGATGTCAGGTTGGGCGGTGCAGCAGCACAGTTCTGGAGTTCCGGTGCCACCATCAGGTGCACGATGGCTTCTTTGTTGCCCAGCGAGCCAGCAGAGAGGTCCTAGGGGATGGGTGACCCCGTATTTTACAGTCCACTTTAACAACTGGACGGAGCTCCCCGCAGGCGTGACTCTCTAGACCACGCCCCCGCCATGCAGTCTCTATTTGCAAACATTTGTGATACAAAATGGGTCGTCCTGAAGAGCTCAGTGACTTCCAGTGTGGTACTGTGATAGCAAAAAACAGAAAAATACCCCTGATATGGCGCCATCATAATACCAGTGAAGGTAAATGGGATAATGGGAAAAGACTGAATAAATATCAATTTCCCAATAATGTATTGGACAGAAGACAAGCTGCTGCATAAACTAAGTGGCTGCGCCCACCAACATGCAGAAATAACAACAAAAAACGAATGCAGCGCTCAAATCTAACTGTCTCCCAATATGGGCTAATGAAGCATAAATAGCAGATCACGAGTGGTCAAATATATAAAATAGTATTTAATATCACAATAAAATCATACATATAATACCTATTGATGCTTGAGTGGTAGTTATAGGGGGAAAAGTGTACAAAGACCATGTCACAGTGCACTGTGACATAGGATGATGTAACAATTCAAGGACTATAGAAAACCATGTTGAATGGTACTCATGAGTCTGAAATAATAGAACCACAACGCTACTATGGAAATGATGTATAACAGCTGTATACCCTGTAGCCGATATTGTGGTCAAAAAATGTTATGAATTGAGCATTGCTTTACAATTTCCTCCCAGACAAAAAGGATGCTGATTATTGCCGTAGTCATTAGTCCACATATAATGGTAAGCTTCTTCCGATGAGTAATAATATCTATATGGCCATATATATAGCTCCGTACGGAGTAAAGATGATCTGAAGCCCCAGCTTCCAATTGGCTTTATAGTATTAGTTAACCATGAAAAATATATTCCACTTCATACCCCATAGATGGAGAAAGACACATAAATGAGTAAGATGTGTTATAGTACTCACTGTCTCTGATTGTGAATACGTTGCGTCGTTCCACACACCCGTTAGATTTATACCATTAGAGAATCATCTCCTTAGGATCGCTGTGTGTCCGATGGTTATAAATTGGAGTCCCACTCCTTCATGATGCAGACTGAAATCGTGGATGAATAGTAGTGCAGCCTTTTAGGCTTTAGCGGGATACTCTCACGAATAACTTCACGCACTGCATCAAATGATGGTACTTGTATAATCTGCGGTTCACAGCTACGTGTGTAACCGCCTCACCTACAACTAACTGTGGTGAAAATAAACTCCAAACGGAGAGAGGGGTATGGAGAAAACGTAGAACTCCAACAAAGACAATTGTTTGTCCACTTTCAGATTGATCCCGTGATGTCAACTCCTGTGTATGATGAGTGGAATAGAGCCGGCAATTGAAGCATATAAAAAATAAAAACAGCACAATACGGTACAAAATGTGATGAGAGACCAATTAAGTAGTTGACTCTATACCCCAAAGACATAGTCTTTGTACACTTTTCCCCCTATAACTACCACTCAAGCATCAATAGGTATTATATGTATGATTTTATTGTGATATTAAATACTATTTTATATATTTGACCACTCGTGATCTGCTATTTATGCTTCATTAGCCCATATTGGGAGACAGTTAGATTTGAGCGCTGCATTAGTTTTTTGTTGTTTTTTTTGTGGTACTGTGATAGGATGCCACCTTTACAATAAGTCGATTAGTGAAATTTCATCGCTGCTGGATATTCCACGGTCAACTGTAAGTGATATAAGAAAGTAGAAGCATTTAGGAACAACAGCAACACAGCCGCGAAGCAGAAGACGACAAGAACAGAGCGGGGTCAGCGACTGCTAAGGCACATGGTGCGTAAAAGTCACCAACGCTCTGCTGATTCCATAGCTGAAGAGTTCCGAATTTCCACTGACATTAATGTAAGCATAAGAACTGTACGTCGAGAGCTTCATGAAATGGGTTTCTGTGGCCAAGCAGCTACATGCAAGCCTCACATCACCAAGGTCAATGCCAAGCGTTGGGTGGAGAGGTGGAAAGCACACCGACACTGGACTGTGGAGCAGTGGAAACGTTTTCTTTGAAGTGATGAATCGCGCTTCTCTGATTGGCAGTCAAATGGGAGAGTCTGGGTTTGTCAGATGTAGGTTGAACATTACCTGCCTGACTGCATTATGCCAACTGTGAAGAAGGAATAATGGTATGGGGCTGTTTTTCAGGGTTTGGGCTAGGCCCCTCATCTTCAGTGAAGGGAAATCTTAATACTTCAGCATACCAAGTCATTTTGGACAATACTATGCTTTCAACTTTGTGGCAACAGTTTGGGGAAGGCCCTTTTCTATTCCGACATGACTGTGCCCCAGTGCACAAAGCAAGGACTACAAAGACATGGTTTGATGAGTTTGGTGTGGAAGAACTTGACCTGTCCGCGCAAAGCCCTGACCTCAACCCCATCGAACACTAAGGGGCCTACCTGTATTACCTTTCCCCTACTGGCCTTCCACCCCATAATTCAGGTACCTCAGAAATATTTAGTGGAAAGAGAACTAGTCCTACTTAATATAATCTCTGAGGCAAGTGAGACACACCCAGCACTCCGTTTCATCTAAAACCTTACCCACCCAAAAATGATAATCATTCTCATGGATGCCCGCTTGAGTCCAAATTATTACTGGACTGAGCTGAATGCACCTGTCTTTAACTATGGGGTCAAAATACTTACAGACACAATACTTCTCAGACAATAACCCCTAACAATATCTCCGAGCTCTAAGGTTAGCAGATTTTTTCTTTTACCCCTGAATTGAATAGCGTAATTGGCTGGACTGATTATGCCAACAACTTCATCATCATCATCATCATCATCATCATCATTTATTTATATAGCGCCAACATATTCTGTAGCGTTTTACAATTGAAGACAAACACAGTAAACTAATAAATAAACTGGGTAAAATGGACAAAGAGGTGAGAAGGCCCTGCTCGCAAGCTTACAATCTATAATCTACAACTTCTCCTTCATCCCCACCTCCTCAATATCCCTACCTGAACCAGTCTCTATCACCTGTTCACCATTGAAAGAATTGACCGTTCTGAAAAGAGAATGAGATGAGAGAAACACCGGACAGGGAGAAACAGGAAAACCGCAGCTCCATGCTGGATAACGGTCATTGCAAAGTCCTTGGCTCAGGTGTTGTTAACTGCGATCTTGGGTCTCTCGGCACAGATTCACGAGTGTCGTTCTCGGCTGTAGTTTGCACCTTCTCCGGGTGTGTACTCCTCTGCAGTGGGTGGAATTGGTACTAGTGTCTCTCTGCTACACCTTGGGATGTGATGCTGGTCGTCAACACTTCGCACCTGTCTGTCAAACAACTTGAGTGTAGGAAATAACAGTCCATGACATACTCTCCCAGTCCAACTTCATAACAGTTAGTATAACGTATCAGGAGACAGTGTTTTGAACGTCCATTGTTGCTGTCTCACTATTTGCTTTTCTTTACAAGATTTTGAACAGTCTCTCAATTACGAACTCAGATTTTAAATAGTCTCTACATTATAAACTCATCTCAGGGAAAGTCAAAAGTATTTTCAAAAGGTGACAGGTTAAGAGGAGATTTAGGAGTGATTCTGATAGTGGGGAGGACTAGTGGCCAAAGCTTCCGGCCACTCCAATCTAGTTTCAACCATCACTCTATTCAATTCGTTCAAGATAGTACGGTTTACTCTATTTTCCCACTTACTTGTGGCTGATAAAGAGTATGTAACTTACTATCACTGCTCATACATTATACCCATTATCTAAAAGCTCTTACCAGTAAGAATGAATACCACTATCCCCTTCTATATAACTCTAGGGCTACCACATCTACTAACAAAAGTCTTGAATATGACACAGCAATATTAGAAACATTTGAATAAACCTTTACCTAGATATATTTCATCAGTACACCAGTATATACTTGAAGATCCTGCAAGGTGGCAACTGGATGAAGTTGATTTGTTTTACCTGGAGAAAGTCCATCTGTAGGAGGGGTATGGGATGGCTCTATTGGTGTTGTCTTCTTGACACTGTCTCAATCTAGTAAGACAGGACATTGCCTTCCCACTAGCCTGAGAAGAAACTTCTGATGCACACCCTTATGCTCTTACCAGCTTGCACATACCTTCCTTACCCAGCTGAGTCAGACCATGTGCTGTCTCAGCTAGGCCTAGAAGATGCACTCTGGGAGCCACAGGCCTACCTCATCCATCTCTCCAGAGTCCAGGGGACTCCTGACCACATCCCTTCACCTTCCAGACCTGCAGGGAAAACAAATCTTATACTAATTCTTGTGTGTTTACGATTTAGAAAAAAAACAAAAACGCAAAAAAAAACACATTGATTTGTAAGTTGTCATATGTAAACCTGCCGCCCATGTGACAGCTCCGTCTGCCTTGTTATTAACGTCATGTCTGTGCAGGCTTTAAACTGGCTAACAATACCTTCTGCCAACTCACATGCCATTTTCAATCCCACAAATTCAGCTTCTTGGCTAAGTGAGGAGGGCAAAGGGGTCAATTTTTATAGCACCTTCGTCAATTATAACAACATCCAGCACACGTCTGTCTAACTATGAAATGTATAAAACATGAAAAGTTTACATTTTCTAAAGGTTTTCACTTATGTCAGGTCTTGTGGAAAAAATCTTAAATCAAATGTCCCACACACAGAGATGCAGATCTGTATGTCTGCCTAATTCTCCTTCAGCTAGTCTCCTGTCTCCTTCCACCCTTTGTGCATCTACAGGCTCACTTTGTACACTTTGCTCAGGAGACAAAAAGCAGATACCACATGCAATGTATAAAACATGAATCACATTTCCACAAAACTCTTGCTTAAAATCAGCAGCCTCTATAAGCATACAAACAAAACTTTAAGCTACTTTTGTGACTGTCAGTGTAATGTGTGTATGCCTAATTCTGTCCGTTGTCAAAAATGTCTTAGCCCCGTGGGTGAGCCAATATCTCCAGTATTGGACCTTTGTCTGGCATGGCTGTGATCTATCCCCTTGCAACCTCATGTCCTGTTACCGAGAAATGAATGAACAAGTCTTTAGTTTCAAACACTGATGATAAAAACAAATCAGGATACAGCAAAACTATTTTTTATACTGCATCCCTATTTGGTTGAAAAAAAAATTAAAAACAGTCATGCCAGGCCTGTGTCTAAAATAATGAGGTTGCCTATAACCCTTTGGGACAGTGTCTACGTATTTTGTATCTCTTTATAAGAAAAGAATGAGATACTGACAGTTAGAGATGTAAAGAATGGGAAAGGGGACAGCAAAGAATAATAATAACGAAATGACTTGCAGAAACAGAAAAGGAGATTTACAGCAAGATGACAGCTGGATTGGGCACTACGGGGAATTGGCTCTCAACTATTCCACTAATCCCCTTGACTCTTAACTAATCTATGACCCCTCCCCCGTTCTTATTAAATTTAACAGGGAGTTACATCACCCATCCAACCCAGTGTCGTCCATCAACTCGAAAGGAGCCCAGTATCTCTGATTATAATAACTATACAAGTTATGATGGACTCGTGATTATAATAGAGAAGTGCAAAATTAACCCTTTGTGAAGCATACTCTGTATCTCCCATGTGTGTCTTCCTGAATACATAAAACAACATTACAAGCAGAGTATATACACATTTCATTTAACTAATAAATCTCAACCAATTAAGTTATCATGGGCCACTGCAGTTAGAAGAAAGAGTGTTACAATGACCCATTGTTAACTTGTCTTTTAAGGGGACATTTTGTATTTCTCCAGCAATCTCCATTAATATTAAATATATCTCTGGCTGTTCTGGTCTACAAAAGAGAAAAATAAAAGTTAGTATTAGAGACAAACAAAATATTTTCATTACTTTCAATCCTTATCATTAACCCACAACAGAAACACAAAACACACACAAAAAAAACCTCAAGACTGCCTTCATTACTTTGTGACAACAGTTTCTTATGCAGAAAAAGTCCCAATCAGCTGTTATCTACAGTCCTTTGTATTGTTCTAAGGCTATATAACCTCATTGCAGTCAGAGTCAATTTACTTAGACCATTTGTCTCAATACAATGGATATCTCTCTCACCTACTCAATAGCACATACATATGAAACCTTTTTCCTTCTAGGATTTCTCAATCTAAAGCTGGGTACACACTACACTGTTTTCATCCAATAATCGGCTCAAACAGCCGACATACGACAGCTCGTTCAAAAGTCGGGTCAGTGTGTGCAGTGACACGATGGTCGAAAGTCTGCTCAAATGGACGATTATCGCCTCATTTGGTTGGCCGTACCGTTTAATATTTTCGTTCCAATCTCGTTTCCGTTGTGTAGTGTGTATAAACTTCCGACCGATCCACAACAGTGAGTACAAAATTACAGTCATTGCTCACGACAACATGGCTGTAAAAAGTCGCTAAAGGGACGTCCGCTCTTCCCTTTATCGTCCTAAACAAGGCTGTGTGTATGCAGTCCATGGACCGAGCGATCGGATCATCGATCGCATGTAAAATCGCTCTGCATAAAAAATTTCTGTAGTGTGTACCCAGCTTAAGCCATTACATGGACACAACAAATTTCTTTTATACACTTCTTTTCCCTGGCTGCACTTTTATGAATGGAATAAAAACAAAGGTTTCTTCAGACTGTTTGAAAACTGGTCTCACAAGTTTCAATTGCTGACTTTTTTTTCCTAGATTCAAGCACACACCATACACAAACACAAAAGAAAATATACATTTAAGTTATTCATCTTTAAACCTGAACAATTACACACTTAATACAGATTATCAGTTATATTTGCTATTTTCATAAGTTTTTTTTTTTTTATTTTATTCGGTTTATACTTTCCTGTTTGCGCTCGCTTGGCTTTGGTAATTACCGCTATGCACGCTATCCTGCTACATGCTCCATTACTGTTGCCACAGTTTTAAACAGTCTTAAGCTTAATTCTCAGTTTTCACAAATATTTTATCACTAACCTTACTCAGTACCTATTGATAAATATTATCAACCATGGAAGAGGGTTTCACACATTCATCGGTCATCTTGACCCACTGATCATAGTATACCATTGTATACTTACCTTTACTGTATGCCATTGCATACAAAACTTTACTGTATACTTTATACTTAACTTTACTGTATACTTTACTGTATGCCACTGCATACTTACCTTACAATCTCTACTCACAAACACAGACCCTATCGGGCCTACTTTGACGTGTACGTCTATCATATCGGCCATCTCACACATTTGTTTAGCATCCATGTGGAAACAGTGCAAAACTCCTGTATCAGATTTGTGGTGTCCGTGGACGAATTCCGTAAGCTGCACCCACTCACATCTTCTCAAGTGGGTACAACTTAACAATTCATGGGATGATAAGCGTACACAGAGAGGACCCCTAACACAGAAATATCAACCTTGCAATATCCTGCCTTTCCTGTTGATGAATACTCAGCCTTTCTAGCGGATTTCCTCCACCTGCTCACAATCACTTGTAACGTATGTAAAACGTGCGGTCGGACCGCGCAGCGTACAGATACTAAGCTATCTGTATACCACGCGATCACAATTGCGATTGGTCACGAAATTACTCTGCTTTCGTAAACAAAGTATACCATCTTTGTATACCCTTCCTTGGTTCTCTTTTATACCCTGTTTCGTCAAATAGCAACCGGCATCAACCTTACTTTATCTTCACAATCACACAATTCACATACAGCTTTGTTTTCTGCACAGAAAAATACTTTCCCAAATGGCTGTATTAACTTCTCAGAGGTTTTAACATTTTATTTCACTATAAAATACAACAGGACTATCAATACAACTGTTTAATCATGCAGCAATACAGGGAAGCATATGCGTACACTAAGCAAACTAACCACGTTTAAAGCGCAATATGGCATGAAAAAGAAACAATATTTTCTTTCTTGTCCTCACTAGCACCTCATAGATTACACAAAGTGGATATTCGGTTTAGCAACACTGGATGATATAAAGGCATAGAAATATTTGCACACCCGTATATGACGCATCTCCCACCCTTTGTTGGTAATCTCAAATCCGTAGGTTTTGCGAATCCTTGAGCAGTGTAGTGCCTTTTCGAGCCCCCAAACTATTAAGTTCATTTTATCGCTTACCAATAAAACATTGTCCAATGTGATTATTGTGGTTCCAAAGCACAAACATATTTAATTGCAAAATATAGCAGGATTTACAGTAAGCCATTACTATGTATAAAAGTTATTACAGTAAAGCAGCAAAAGTATAAAAACACTGAATACATTACATTTTTGCTAGTGCTTCATCTGGGCCCATGATAAGATAATCATGTCTGCTGTAGTCAGGGTAAGAGATCTAGCTGGGGAAAGCAGCTTGATTATATCCAGTTTCAGTATTAAAAAAACTACCGATGATGTCACTATGTACACAAGCATCACGTCTAGGGGTCTTCATTGGCTCAGGGTTAATGATGTTTCAGTTGCCTGCTAATCATAGGTTAATTCAAAGGATTCCTCTGATAAGGTGTGACCACCTAACCCCCAACAGCTGATCACATGCTGTGCCTAGGGAACTGATTTAAACCAGTTTCCCTCAACCTATCAGCTTTCCAAACACAATGTCATTTTGATCTTTTATCTTCCATAACTAGTGATCGCAGGAAGCAATCGCAAAGCCAAAAGTAGCGGATTCCAGATAGTAATGTGCAGATCAAAATGACATTATACATTTCCTATATCCTGAGCCTTAGATACCTTTAATATATTATCATTTATGTATAAACAATCTATAATGCATTTTACTAATAAATAAATGTGGATTAAAATCTTTATAAATGTGTGTTATTTACGAGTGTAAGTGCGAACGTAAATGTGTGTTATTAATTCATGTGATTGCGTCATAACACGTGGCGTATTAATCTCAATCGCACGGTAAAACAATATTAATCAATTTGGTTTACTTCATCCAATTATTTGACTTCCACAGAAGCCATTTGTGGAGCTTTGCGTTTCCACTCCTTCTGTTCTTAGCTGTTTTATGGTTGAGTGTTCTTGTTTGATTATTTCAGTATTATGCCTTTTAATTTTTAAAAAAACTGAGGAATCAAAGTGTAAGGGCCTAGAGGCGGAGGAGCAAAGTTCAAACACATTTTAGTGTAGAATTAGTACCTTACTCCTGCACAGCGCTCTCTTTCCCACGTGGTTAAGCAGTGTCCTCCAATGGATTCAGAAAAATAGATTTTATAGTGAGTATAAAAATCCTCTTTTTTGGCCCATAACTCCCAAGTTGCTGGACATCCTGTGATAAAACAAACCTTGAGGATTATTAGTTGCAGTTACTGGTGGCCAGGTCCTTGGAAAGATCGACAATTCTATCTTCACCATACATAGTACTCATCCAAATCTCCCAAGTAAATAGCTTTCTTTCTTCTGGATTTCCAGGAGCGGATTACAACATAACACATATCAGATCCACAATCAGCAGTGTCATTTAGAAAGTTGCTTCCCATTAAAAGTAAGCAGCAGATAAACACTGTAGGTCTCTTCCTCTGCTACGACTAGGGGAGAAAACCTGTCTTTCTACCAGGAATATTACATTGGAAGTACCATCCATGGAATTTGCTTTGTTTCATTGGTCCAACCTCAACACAATCATTTTTATCTCCTATTACCTTTATCATTACAAATATCCAATGTCTTCCATATATCCTTGTTAGTTTTACTTTTTGCAACATGACTCTCAAAGCCATACCTGTGGGTGATGAACAAGAACTCAAAATCTGTTTCATTCTTGAGTCTACAAGTTCCTGGGACAAACTATTTAGTGGATTGATCAAGATATGACCCCAAAGAACACTCTTGGATAAAAGCATCCAATGCCCTATTAAACCTAACAGAGGGGATCCAGAGGTAAACAATAAGTGGTGATGGTGGGGTATTATAACTAACCTGCCACCTCAGGTGCTGTGTCCCTGTTTGTGCCCACTTGTGTTAGAATAGTTATTACATTGACTCACCCGGTGTGTGCCTGTGACAAGTGAGCATGTGTTCAGACACATTATCAGGTTGTCTTAGTGTTTGTTCTGCTTTGTCAGCTTTCTAAGAACATTCATTCTTGACACTATATGATTTTATCATAATCATATAGTGTGATGGATCTGTGTACTAATGAAGAGTGTTGTGCTGAATTTTTCCTTTCAATACACAGGGTTACACAGTAGTGAAAAAGACATCTGGTGATAGTGAGACACCCAGCAGCCATCCCTGTGTGTCGGGAGGATTGAGCAGGACCCAGAGCCCCATCACGGTGCCTCCACCTCACTCGCTGATACATGAGAGAGACAATGACCAGAAGATCCTGGAACTGACCAACAAGATCATTCAGCTGCTGACTGGAGAGGTGACTGCTGGGAATGGGACATTATACAGTAACACCAGGGGATGTGTCTGGGTGATGACTGTATCATTGTGTGTGTCAGGTTCCTATAAGGTGTGAGGATGTCACTGTCTATTTCTCCATGGAGGAGTGGGAGTATTTTGAAGGACACAAGGATCTGTATATGGATGTGATGATGGAGAATTATGATGATCAGAACCTCACATCACTGGGTAAGAGGAGATTTTCATTTAATTTAAAGGAGAGAACAGTTTTGAGGGTCACCTGGAGTCACAATATCTGATCATCACAAATAAACATACATTATTCAGTCACTGTGTGTCTCCTACAGATGGATCCAGTAACAGAAATACCCCAGAGAGATGTCCCCGTCCTCTTTATTCACAGGATTGTACAGAGAAAAATCACAGTATCCCACAGGAGTATCAGGTAGATGGAATTTTCGGTCATGCCAAATACAAAAATACCAAAGTGGTCTAATACACTGTCATGCTACTGTCTAATCTCAATTATTGAAATCGGTCATTGTTAAAGTGTTATTTTATTGTTTTATGCGTTGATTAGGGTGAAGACCTGACTGATATTAAGGTAGAAGATATAAAGGAAGAAGAAGAGACGTATGTGAGGGGTGATCAGCAGTGTAAGGAGGAGGAAATCCCTTCAGATATCAGCACAGGTCAGTAATAAACACTTATAACAGAAAAGAGTCACATATTCTCCTTGTTCAGTCACTACAACAATCTCTTATTCTACACCCTCCTCTGTCAGTACAAACTAATGAGGAAATATATCTGCCCAGTGGGGGAGTCAGGAGCCATCAGCCCCTATTAGACTCCTGCTCTCCTCCTCACATCATATCATTGTGTTACCAGCCCAGAGATCTGACCAGTCTCCTCCCCACACTCTCTGGTGATTCTCATACATCAGGAGCCATCAGCCCCTATTAGACTCCTGCTCTCCTCCTCACATCATATCATTGTGCTACCAGCCCAGAGATCTGACCAGTCTCCTCCCCACACTCTGGTGATTCTCATACATCAGGAGACATCAGCCCCTATTAGACTCCTGCTCTCCTCCTCACATCATATCATTGTGCTACCAGCCCAGAGATCTGACCAGTCTCCTCCTCACACTCTGGTGATTCTCATACATCAGGAGTCATCAGCCCCTATTAGACTCCTGCTCTCCTCCTCACATCATATCATTGTGCTACCAGCCCAGAGATCTGACCAGTCTCCTCCCCGCAGTCTCTGGTGATTCTCATACATCAGGAGCCATCAGCCCCTATTAGACTCCTGCTCTCCTCCTCACATCATATCATTGTACTACCAGCCCAGAGATCTGACCAGTCTCCTCCTCACACTCTCAGGTGATTCTCATACATCAGGAGCCATCAGCCCCTATTAGACTCCTGCTCTCCTCCTCACATCATATCATTGTGCTACCAGCCCAGAGATCTGACCACTCTCCTCCTCACACTCTCTGGTGATTCTCATACAACAGGAGCCATCAGCCCCTATTAGACTCCTGCTCTCCTCCTCACATCATATCATTGTGCTACCAGCCCAGAGATCTGACCAGTCTCCTACCCACACTCTGGTGATTCTCATACATCAGGAGCCATCAGCCCCTATCAGACTCCTGCTCTCCTCCTCACATCATATCATTGTGCTACCAGCCCAGAGATCTGACCAGTCTCCTCCTCACACTCTCTGGTGATTCTCATACATCAGGAGCCATCAGCCCCTATTAGACTCCTGCTCTTCTCCTCACATCATATCATTGTGCTACCAGCCCAGAGATCTGACCAGTCTCCTCCTCACACTCTCTGGTGATTCTCATACATCAGGAGCCATCAGCCCCTATTAGACTCCTGCTCTCCTCCTCACATCATATCATTGTGCTACCAGCCCAGAGATCTGACCAGTCTCCTCCTCACACTCTGGTGATTCTCATACATCAGGAGCCATCAGCCCCTATTAGACTCCTGCTCTCCTCCTCACATCATATCATTGTGCTACCAGCCCAGAGATCTGACCAGTCTCCTCCTTACACTCTCTGGTGATTCTCATACATCAGGAGCCATCAGCCCCTATTAGACTCCTGCTCTCCTCCTCACATCATATCATTGTGCTACCAGCCCAGAGATCTGACCAGTCTCCTCCTTACACTCTCTGGTGATTCTCATACATCAGGAGCCATCAGCCCCTATTAGACTCCTGCTCTCCTCCTCACATCATATCATTGTGCTACCAGCCCAGAGATCTGACCAGTCTCCTCCTCACACTCTCTGGTGATTCTCATACATCAGGAGCCATCAGCCCCTATTAGACTCCTGCTCTCCTCCTCACATCATATCATTGTGCTACCAGCCCAGAGATCTGACCAGTCTCCTCCTCACACTCTCTGGTGATTCTCATACATCAGGAGCCATCAGCCCCTATTAGACTCCTGCTCTCCTCCTCACATCATATCATTGTGCTACCAGCCCAGAGATCTGACCAGTCTCCTCCTCACACTCTCTGGTGATTCTCATACATCAGTACAGGGGGTTTCAGTCTCTTATTCACAGAACCTAAACCTAACATAGCGATAAAATCACTGACCATTGTGAAGAGACCCCGTTTTACCCACCATCCTCCCTGTACACCACCACATGTGACACATGATGCCCACAACCAAGTGCCCTTACCCACTAACCTCCTTGAGAATTACCATGTGACATTACCAATGATCATGTGAATGCTGGGATGGTAAGAATACCTTTTTATGTATAATTCATTACTGATTACATTGAGATTCCTCTGAATTAATGATATGCCTGCAAACATAATTAAATGTTAAAAGCACCAGGGACTGGTGATCCTGTGGGGAAGTTGTCTGCTACCAATGAGACTACTTGTCTGATGGTGCTGGCCATAGGGTGCTATGTGTTGGTTATATCTTTAGGGCTGTGGTTTGCTTGGGGTTGTACAATGTCGCTATTACTCTGCAACGTGGCTGAGTCTGTGCTATCTGCTGGATATGTTCAGCTTGCACATTGTGACTGGGGCCATGGAATGGAGCTTGGGTTAGTTTCACGTTGAACCTGATCAGCCTTTTGGGTCTGAGAAATGTGGCAGAAGGATATCACTGTGGCTGCGTCTATCCAACGTTCCTGGCAATGGGATTGTATTATATTGTCAGCTAATTTGTACACATTCAACAAGCAAGTCTCATTTGATGGTTTACATTTATATTAAGGTATCATTAACAATAAAAGGGTGTCTTGTGTTTATTCGTGACTACTCCCTGGCCTGTTGTACTCACTCAAACTAAAACAAATACATGTTTGTGTTTAGTTTAATGATGACTTTTCATTAATTCGGGCAATAATATTACATCATAACATAGAGCATAAGATTAAAGCTAGTGTAATCTCTTAATTCTTCATTCACAAATTCACTGAATGTATACAAATGTTGGGTTATTGCATCCAATCTCTTATTTTTATAAAACAATCTATTGTGCAGAAATGTGTAACACAATATATTTATTTTATTCCCAGCAGAAGGACGAAACAGCGAATATAACTTGAAAAAACATCTCATTTTATCTACAGATTCCAAAAAAGATGATAACTACTCACAAGATTCACCAGGAGAAACCCCTATTACCCCAATTATACAACCAGTTCTTCCTAATTTAGATATTTCTCCCGATCAATCTAATCATGAGAAGTGTTCTTCAGATAATGCAGATCTTGTTACAAATAGTACCTATACAGCTGATAAAAAATTCCCCTGCTCAGACTGTGGGAAATGTTTTACGTTCAAATCACAGCTTATCCAACATCAAAGAGTTCACACAGGTGAGAAGCCATTTTCATGTTCTGAATGTGGGAAATGTTTTACAAAGAAATCAACTCTTATTGAACATCAGAGACTACACAAAGGCGAGAAGCCATTCCCATGTTCTGAATGTGGGATATGTTTTACAAAGAAATCAACTCTTATTGAACATCAGAGAATTCACAAAGGGGAGAAGCCATTTCCATGTTCTGAGTGTGGAAAATATTTTACAAGGAAATCACATCTTATAACACATCAGAAAGTTCACACAGCTGAGAAGCCATTCCCATGTTCTGAGTGTGAAAAATGTTTTCCAAGTAAATCACATCTTATTACACATCAGAAAGTTCACACAGGTGAGAAGCCATTCCCATGTTCTGAGTGTGGGAAAAGTTTTACACAGAAATCAAATCTTATTGAGCATCAGAGAGTTCACACAGGTGTGAAGCCATTTGCATGTTCTGAGTGTCGGAAATGTTTTACATATAAATCACATCTTATTACACATCAGAGAGTTCACACAGGTGAGAAGCCATTCCCATGTTCTGAGTGTGGGAAATGTTTTACACAGAAATCATCTCTAATTACACATCAGAAAGTTCACACAGGGGAGAAAACAATTCCATGCTTTGAGTGTGGGAAATGTTTTACAAGGAAATCATATCTGATCACACATCGAAGGGTTCACACAGATGAGAAGCCATTTCCATGTTCTGTGTGTGGGAAATATTTTAAAGAAAAATCCCACCTTGCTGGACATTCATGCAGTGGAAAAACAGCGAGCTGAGAGAATTATATGAGATGTAATTGTAGTAATATTTGAGGTACCATTATTTTATTATTGAAAATGATACAAGAAAGCTAAATACATTTCATTTCCATCCATTTTAGGAGACACTGCAACTATAGGGATGTAGAGTCAACACTGGAGCTGGGCACATATTAGTTAACTAGTTATTGGACAAGCTTATCCCCTCTATATCCCATCTCCGAAAGATACTCAAGATTTTAACTAAGTGCCCTGGAGTTTGGGTGCTTTTCATAGGGCTGCTTATGGCAGCTGAGCATTTTTCTTTTATTTTAACCTATTATTCATTATTCTGCTTACCTTTGCTGTGGCGGTGCCAGTTTACCGATCGGGAGGCAGCATTGTTAGTGACTGTGGCAGTCGTTCCCCTGGGTTTGGAAATACTCACGAGAGGTTTCTGGTCCACCGCAGCACTTCAGGGACACGAGGGTCCGATCACAGTCATGTTATCAGCCAGTGCGCTCCCTAGTTTATTGGCTCAGTGGTTCCTCCTCCCCCTAAGATTATATGGTGGAAACCTTGGCACATTAATGGGCCAGACCACCCTGTGACGCATTTGGCGAAGATCAGACGGCAACACCGCTGTAAGGGATGTTCAAAAATGCTCCTTTATTAGACGCTATGAAGTGCTGTATTGCCTTCCCTACTTAATGGAGTGTAATTTAAATCTTCAGGGTTACACTCTATTCATAAATCATTTACTATCCACCCATATATCTGGACGTATGTCATCAACATAACGCAGCCAGAGGTTGTTTCCTCATTTTATTACATACTGGTATAATAGTATACTAATCCTTACTAATATATAATTCCAGCTAATTGCTGGAGATCTAATACAAGAACTGTGACACTTACATCATGTTTGCAGTTGCTCTGTAATTGAAGCTGTGAGACCGGTCATATAATGAGATCTGGGACCTCTGTTACTATCTCACTGGGTCCAGAACTTGTCAGATTAGGTTTTCCTGGTAGAAATGTTCCTGGTAAATGTATCCCACATCTCCTTACAGCAGCCGGATGTCTTGTTCTTCTACATAATAAGAACCTATCTCACCTGCTCTTTAGACTAGAATCAGAGAGTTATCCTTATTTATTTCACTGAAATCCTGACAGTTCAGTTGTTTAATATATTGGAGAAATGATATTGTGTTAGGACATCATGGGGCCCAGAAACCTGATGGCTGCCGGTCATGTTATAAACCAGTAATGTCCATTATGTGCTTCGGACTTCCGATATTCCCAGCAGAATAATGACTACGGACGTGAGCAGGATAATACCCGGTAATGAGAGGAAACTACAGGATCATCATGTGATACGTAGAATCAGTAACACAATATCCTCTGGTTTGTGTGTATTCTGTAATGCAAATAATAAAGTGTGTCGGATACATTTGTTACTGGTGTTGTATGGTCACTGTATCCGAGGGGGTATGAGGTCGTTTAAAAACACTAAATGATATTTTTAGACTTTTACATATGTTGTACCAGCACTAAAATTATAGTAAAATGCACGAGATTAACACCATACTATACTATACTATACCATACTATACTACACCATACTATACTATACTATACTACACCATACCATACTATACCATACCATACTATACCATACTATACTACACCATACTATACTATACCATACCATACCATACTATACTATACTACACCATACCATACTATACTATACTACACCATACTATACTATACTATACCATACTATACTATACTATACTACACCATACTATACTATTCCATACCATACTATACTATACTATACTACACCATACCATACTATACTATACTACACCATACCATACTATGCTACACCATACTATACTATTCCATACCATACCATACTATACTATACTACACCATACCATACTATACTATATTATACTATACTACACCATACTATACTATACTATACCATACTATACTATACTACACCATACCATACTATACTATACTACACCATACTATACTATACTATACTACACCATACTATACTATACTACACCATACTATACTATACTACACTATACTATACTATACTACACCATACTATACTATACTACCATTTTACAATTAACCCCTTTATTTACGGTTTACTCCTAAATCACTGCTCCATTTAGCCTTATTTATATCCTATATTACCATGTAAAAGAGAAGACATCTGGGCTGTTTTTATTATATTCTGAACTTTTGTGTGTGTGAAGCTGTTTCTTACATTGCTCATAGACCGTATGTGTAGAAGGTGTAACAGTACCTCTGATGATGTGTGTGTGTGTGTGTGTGTGTGTGTGTGTGTGAAGCTGTTTCTTAATAATATACATAAGAACACTCCCTAATTAGTGGATTATCCAATTAGAATTTAGAGTAATAATATAAATCTATCTGAATGGTGCACCCGAATACTTGAAACATGAATGTACATAGAAAAAGAGAAACAGACGTATGTAAGGAGGCACTCCAGGGTGTTCAATCACGGTGAAAATCATAGATTTTATTGGTAGACATTAAAAAATTATATTTCTGGTTTCAAAAACATCGCAAATTAGAGGCAAAAGTGATAATGTGAAACGCTAAAAATTGTGTATAGTGTTAAAAAATGCAATGACTTTGTTGTCTCCTGTATTTTTCAAATAAAAAAAACTTTAATTTGTGTCTTATTTCTTCACTCTGCTTTATATTATCACACTTGGTGGTCTGTATTAGTCTTCTTTATACACTGGAGAAAAATATAATTATATTATTAAAGTTCATCCATCAAAGATATCGGGTTATTTAGACTGAATGTAAGAACGGAGGAATGATGTCGGCCAGCGTAGAGTCTAATGTGGTGAGAGTGGGTTGGGAGAGTTTAGTAAGTGGAATATGTTGTGGTTAAAGGGGGGGCAGCTCCGTAGTGATTGGTCCATGGCGATCAGACAACCCAGAAAGCAGTAGGGGTGTCATGAAGCATATGCTCTATATGATACAGTATTGGTGATAGTGGGTGGGGCAATGTTTTTTCAATTGGCGGCTATGATGCTGCATTTACTATGTGTCTGACTAATTATTGTGACTGGAGAGGGGTATCGGGGATGGGCCTGTGCAGCAGTGTGTATAGTACGGAGGCAGGCATGCTAATGTCAGTGATGGATAGTATAAGAGAGTGGACTTCTTGCCAGTAACAATGTATTTTTGGGCATGCCCACCATATATGCAGCAGGGTGTCTCGCTGACCACAGGCCCACCAACAGAGATCTGAGGAATTGGTTAAAACGAGTGAATACAGGAGGAGACCCAGTAGCATCAATAAAAGATTTTGTGAATGTTCTGTTTTACTCATTCCTTCACGTTTAGAACCTCCTCTGCGTCCCGCTCCCCCACCAATTCATGGGGGTCTTTGGGGGGCTGATTATGTTGAAACAAAATTTGGTAGATAGTTGAGAAGAGGCCTTTGGTCTAGAAGGAACCGCAACAAACAGTTTCCAGCGGTGAGCGGTGCTCAGTGGCTAAGGGGAGCTTCAGGGAATTAAAGTAGTGTCTAAGTTGGAGGTATTGATAAAATACCTGGTTGGGAAGCTGTGGGGTGGTACTGAAGGCGGCAAATGGTGGAAAAATGTGCACGGGGGCTAGTTCCCGCCTAAATAACAGGTTCGATGATCTTGTCCCAGAGGGAACGCATGTGAGTTCCAAAGTGGGGCGAGCAACGAGGTACGTGTAGCCATATCCCATATAGAGGGGGGAGAATTTGACCGTTGGGATGTGATGATGATGATGTGGTAGACTGCCTTAGTTCTCTGGTTTGGGGTTGTCCATAGGATGGAATATGGTGAGTAAAAGGATAGTAAGTCTGATCCTATGTGCGTCCACACTTTTGATGTGGCGGGGACTGCCAGGCTAGACATTGGGAAAGGTGAGTAGCCAGGTAATATGTCCACAGGTGGACCCCCGGCCCTCCCGAAGTCTGGTCTTTATGGAGAATCCGCATTCGTGTTCTAGGTTTTCACCCGGCCCAAATAAACTTTGTCAATGATTGTTGTAGGTTCCTCAGGACGTGGGTGGGGACATGGATGGGGAGAGTCTGCCAAGTATAGAGCAATCTAGGGAGTACATTCAGTTTAACATTAACTATGCGCCCAAACCATGAGGTAAGGTGCTTGGTCCAGTGAGTTAAATATTTTTTGATGGAGTCTATGAGGCGGGGGATGTTGGATGTATATAATTGGGGGTAGGTTTTAATGAGAAATATTCATGAGTATTTAAGCTTTTGAGGTTGCCATCGAAAGGTGTTATCTGCTTTGAGGGACTGTATTAGATGAGAGGGCATATTGAGGTCTAGAACTTCGGATTTATCTGCATTTATTTTGGAGTTAGATAATTTGCTGTGTTTGGATTTCTTGAAATAAGTTGGGCAAGGAAATATGGGTGTTCGTGATTGTCAAAATGACGTCATCCGCATATAGCGCTATTTTGTGGTCGCAGGTACCTGTGTTGATCCCTGTGATATACGGGTTCCGCCTTATGCGAGCTGCCAAGGGCTCCATAAACAGTGCATAGAGCAGGGGCGATAGCGGGCAGCCTTGGCGAGTCCCGTTATAGATAGTGAATGGGGCAGAGGAGAAGCTGTTTGCTAGCATTGTAGCCGTGGGATTGTGGTACAGAGCTACTATGGGGCACATTTATCGGGAAAAATGAGAAATACTTATCAATCCTTATCGCATGGATAAGAATTGATGTATTTCTCAAATTTATGAAAAACGGATCACAGAAGCAGCAGTTCCGAAAAACTCCCGTTTCTGTGCAAAAAAAAAAATCATACTTACCCGCCTCTTCGGAAGTGCGTCTCCGGGTCTTCTCCTCGGTCTCTTCATTCTTCAATTGCGCATGTGCAGTTCCAAGAACTGCACATGCGCACAAAGATCCCCGCTCTGTCTCTGCAACTATCGTTGCAAAGAGAGAGCTGTGACAGGGAGGGATCATGTGATCCCTCCACACATGCGCTGTCCAGGTCTGCTCTTCGGCTGGCGTACATTAACATGACAAGTTCCCGAAAAAAAAACCGATCAGGAGTGCAAAGCAGCGATGCACCTTAAATAAATTTGCGGAGGGCACATCGGGACCTGATTTCCACGGTAAGTGCACAATAGTGAACTACCGTGATTTCTTAAATATGCCCCTATGCCTCTACAGAAGGCTCCCTGTATCACTATGCTCACTAACGTGAGCTGTATGAACAGCCAGGGAACTCTATCAGATACTTTCTCAGCATCCAGGGCGACCACCAGAGCAGGGAGAGACGATCGGGATCCAAAATGTATCAAATCAATGTCTTATGTTATTGACTGAGGCCTGACGATTGGGTACGAATTCCACCTGGTCGGGGTGGACCAAATAGGGAAGCACTCTACCAAGCCTATTGGCAAGAATTTTCACAAAGACTTTTAAGTCAGTGTTTAGCAGTGAGGTCAGTCTATAACTGCCAGCATCTGTAGGGTCCCGATCTGGCTTAGGAATCACCAGTACTCCCGCTCTGGCGGTGGCCCCGTTGAACGTCTAGCTGGCTAGCATAGCATTAAATAGGCCTAGCACCATGGGCACAAGAGACCTCTTACATTTTTATAATATTGACCAGGGATCCCTCAGGACCAGGGGCTGAGCGTCTCTTGAGCGCTTTGATACCAGCAGTTATTTCTTCTGATTTTTTGTCCTCATTTGAGGATTCTAGTTGGGTGCCAGTGAGTTTTGGGAGATGGCAGGTTTGGAGATATGCATTAAGATCAGTTTTATGTTTATGTTATTATATGTAAGTGGATTCAACTGGTGTTTAAGGACTTCAGAGGATACGTCACCATTTGTGTCATTATGGTGTACATACTCGATACATCCCATTACTGACCACCCTGCCTGCTTTAATCTCTTACACCCAACATATTGTTTGTTTCAATATCAGTGCACTGATTTATTTTACCTGCTTGGGTCAATATTCAATACGTATATTTGAAATGTATATTGAATGGGCTTTGTAATAAGTACTTGTTCATACTATACTTATCCTCACAAACCAATACATACATTGATACAACCCTTTCATAACCTACTGCACATGGGAAAACCTGTTCTTTAACAAAACTTGTTCTATTTGGGGGTTGGGACCACTCTCCTCCTCTGTTCCCATTGGCAGCACACACTCATATTACTTACAAAACACTTTTGTATGGTGTACAGGGTCACTTATTGCTGGTAGATTATAAAGAGGCATAATAGTCCCGAAATCTTTCAGCTATATGTCATATAGCTCAAAGAAGAGAAGTAATGTGACCACATGGGACATAACATGGAGGAATAATATATATATATAATGAGGTAATAACAGGCAGACAAGAAGTAATGCACCATATGGGACATAACATGGGGGAATAATATATATATATATAATGAGGTAATAACAGGCAGACAAGCAGCAGTAATGTCACCATACACAGACATAGAGGACAGATAATAAGGGGACATCAGACACTGTAATGAATGAAGAATAAAGACAGGGACACTCTGCTCAGTCCCCACTTACACTAATAAAGGACTCCAAGTAGAACTACAAGTCCCAGCAGTTGATCAGTATTATTATCTGCCCAGCCTTCCTGCCCCAGTGCGGTCTCTATCATTACCCGGACGAGGAATATGCTGCACGCATGACTTCCGGAATGTGCGGTCCACCAGCTTCCGGCTGCGGTCCAAAGACCGGAAGTGACTTGTTCCATACCAACATCCGGGTGCCCGTGTAGTAGGAGGGTTTAAAGAAAAGACTTTGTTGTGTCTGTCAGCTGGTAATTATATTATTGTTATTATACGGGAGAAAATACTGTGGTGTCATCATGTTATTATTATATAGGGGGGGCAGACTGGTGGTGCCCCCTGTTCTCCTCTCTCCCTGTGCCCCCTGTTCTCCCCTCCCCACCCCTGTGCCCCCTGTTCTCCCCACCCCTGTGCCCCCTGTTCTCCCCTCTCCCTGTGCCCCCTGTTCTCCTCTCTCCCTGTGCCCCCTGTTCTCCTCCCCCCACCCCTGTGCCCCCTGTTCTCCTCTCCCCTGTGCCCCCTGTTCTCCTCCCCACCCCTGTGCCCCCTGTTCTCCCCTCTCCCTGTGCCCCCTGTTCTCCTCCCCCCACCCCTGTGCCCCCTGTTCTCCTCCCCCCACCCCTGTGCCCCCTGTTCTCCTCTCCCCTGTGCCCCCTGTTCTCCTCCCCCCACCCCTGTGCCCCCTGTTCTCCTCCCCCCACCCCTGTGCCCCCTGTTCTCCTCCCCCCACCCCTGTGCCCCCTGTTCTCCTCCCCCCACCCCTGTGCCCCCTGTTCTCCTCCACCCACCCCTGTGCCCCCTGTTCTCCTCCCCCCACCCCTGTGCCCCCTGTTCTCCCCCCACCCCTGTGCCCCCTGTTCTCCTCCACCCACCCCTGTGCCCCCTGTTCTCCTCCACCCACCCCTGTGCCCCCTGTTCTCCTCCCCCCACCCCTGTGCCCCCTGTTCTCCTCCACCCACCCCTGTGCCCCCTGTTCTCCTCCACCCACCCCTGTGCCCCCTGTTCTCCTCCACCCACCCCTGTGCCCCCTGTTCTCCTCCCCCCACCCCTGTGCCCCCTGTTCTCCTCCACCCACCCCTGTGCCCCCTGTTCTCCTCCCCCCACCCCTGTGCCCCCTGTTCTCCTCCCCCCACCCCTGTGCCCCCTGTTCTCCTCCACCCACCCCTGTGCCCCCTGTTCTCCTCCCCCCACCCCTGTGCCCCCTGTTCTCCTCCCCCCACCCCTGTGCCCCCTGTTCTCCTCCACCCACCCCTGTGCCCCCTGTTCTCCTCCACCCACCCCTGTGCCCCCTGTTCTCCTCCCCCCACCCCTGTGCCCCCTGTTCTCCCCCCACCCCTGTGCCCCCTGTTCTCCTCCACCCACCCCTGTGCCCCCTGTTCTCCTCCACCCACCCCTGTGCCCCCTGTTCTCCTCCCCCCACCCCTGTGCCCCCTGTTCTCCTCCCCCCACCCCTGTGCTCCCTGTTCTCCTCTCCCCTACCCCTGTGCTCCCTGCAGTCTATGTACGGTTGTAGGAGCTCTTCTCTGATGGTCTCAGATAAAAGTATCTGTGTCTAAATCTGCACAGAAGTTAGTGATATATTACATTGCTCACAGTATGATGTGTTTTCTATCACTGATACATTCATGAGACTTTGTTCCTTATTTGCTGTATATTTAGATTAGATTTTTAGAAGGGAACATTTTACAAGCACAACCCTGTCCTAGCTGTAACTGTTTCTTATATGCACCGTCTAGTAGAGGGTATATAACACTTTGTTCTTCTGCCATCATCCATGAACCAGCTGTTCTGAATACTCTATTCTTGTCCACCCCCCACTGGCACAAAGTCTAGGCTGTTTGCACTACTCAGTTCTAAGATGATACATGATTGGGTGCCGACTACAGACAAAGGAATTGGAGCGGCCTGCCCACCAAAGATGGTACGAGTGGCATGAGAGGAAGATGCTATATATAATTTAGTAGCGGTTGTATATAAGAAATTGTTACTTATAAAATAGGGGATGTATTTGTAAAGTAGCCCTGTGACAGGATGGAGCTCCTATGCCACCACTGGACTCCTTCCCCGGCACCCAGGACCGCTTCCTTCTGGGTAACTCGCTGCTTAGGTACCCCTTGCTGGGCACCTGAAGACCTCTTGCCTTCAGGTCATGGTTGCTGTGGATGTTTTCCCCTGGTCTATCACACTGGCCAGAGCTGCAGGTAGCGGGCAGAGCATTGGTACTAGACGCTGGGTCCAAACCTCAGAATCTTGAAGCATTGATGTTTTCTTAGCTCTCGTGTCCTAATAAGGACAGTTACACTAGTTTATGGTACTAGTGATCACAGAGGGTACAGATGGAATAATAATACATTACATGGTCAAACAGTGCTCTTTATATACAGTTTTACACAGATACCCTGGCAGGAGGAAATCCAGCCTCCTGCCCCTCTAGCCAAAGGTGCTTCATGCAGCCTGCCCATTAACAAGCCTGTAGGGGGTTAACACCTTTTTACATAGCTGCTAACGGCACCACAACATCTGAAATATCACATGAGCTCTCAGGAAGTAAAATTCTCTGGATTTGGAGTTAACACAATTTTATACTTTAACAAAATTTATACCAATCTGTTATTTCCTAAACCTTCCTGGCTGCATTGTTTAGAGGTTTCCTCTTTAACCAGGCAAGATGACGGGTAACGACTCCCTGCTGTGTATTAAAGTGTTGATCACTCACAGATGAATAAGATATAATTAGCCTAATTGGGGTTTCCTCTAGAAAAGTTACAAAACCAAATCATGACATACTGTCTCAGAAGTTACAAATTAAATATCCTCCAACATTTGCCAATTGTATCAGAAATCAGTACATTTCTGAAACAGAAATATTACACAGTATCAAAATTCAGTACATTTGCAATTATATAAATTGGCGCCTGCTCCACTAATTGAAATAAAATTATACAATAAGTTATTTTGAAGTGATCCAGCCACAAGACCCTCCTTGTATATGTGACAGGATGGACCGCCTATGCCACCCTGTCTGTTGTTGCTGGGAACCGGCTGGGCTTACTTTGCCACCGTTCCCTTTCGTTATCCCAGATGCGCAGTAGGAGGGTCTTGAACGCGCTGCCACCACTGGACTCCTTACCGGCATCCAGTACCGGGTTTTTTCTGGGTAACTGACGCTGTGAGTGTACCGCATTACTGATGTACCTGGGCTGATACCCCTGACCTCTTACTATGGATCAGGGAAGCTGTGGATGGATCCCCCTGGCCTATCACACTGACCAGGGCTGCATGGGTAGCTGGCAGAACGGTGGTCCCGGAAAACTTGGGTCCAAACCTCAGAACAGCTGGGAACGGATTAGATTTTGGATATAATCTGCAGGTCACAGGAATACAGCAACATTGAAGATGGTTCCAAGCAGGTCTTTGAAGCAAGATGTTTATTTGCCCTCACACTGGTTAAATGTACCAGGTGATCACTCAAGTCAGATGAAATCAGAAGAACAAGTTTTCAATACAAGCCAGTGCCTTTTATACAGTTTAGTCACAGGCTATTTTTAGAATCAGGATGCAATGTGTTTAAACAAACCTGGATTTACATGTATTGCAAATCCAACCATATTTACACCTATCTTTGAAATTTTAGAGACGCTGTGATGTCCTGCATCACATGCTGTTCACAATGTTCAGAAAGGTTTGAACACTCTGACAAAAGGCCACACAGTAACGACCCCCTGCTGGGCCTTTGGCCAGAGCAGGCATTTCCTGCTATCAGACTCCCTCTCCAAAGGCCGAATTGGAGGTTTCCACTAGCAACCTTACAAACCTCAAACAATGACACTTCCATACAGAACACATCCCAATACACAAAACTTTGTAAACAAAAGCTCATTGTACCAGATATATGCATCAGAAATAAGTCATCAGTCATTTGCTTTAGAAAGGTTAAAATAGAAAAACAAATTTCTACCCTGGTCTCAGAAATAACGATTTCCTATCTCAAAATATACACAATCTAAAAAATAAGTGCATGTGCAATTATATAAATAAGGGCCCTGTAATATTTCCTTTAAATAAATTTATACCAGAAGTTATTTATCAGTGATCCAGTCACAGTATAATTTACACAACACTGTAAAATCAACTCGAAAGTTGTGTTCTATTTACCTTTTTATTAATGTCTCTGTTAATCCACAGGATTACACAATAGGGAAGAAGAGGTCTAGTGAGCGTTAGTCACACTGAAGTCTTCTCTGTGTCCAGAGGATTAAGCAAGACCCATCACGGTGCCTTTACCTCACTCACTGATAAATGAGACAGACAATGACCAGAGGATTCTAGAACTCACCAACAAGATCATTCAGCTGCTGACTGGAGAGGTGACTGCTGGGAATGGGACATTATACAGTAACACCAGGGGATGTGTCTGGGTGATGACCATTGTGTGTGTCAGGTTCCTATAAGGTGGATGATGTCACTGTCTATCTCTCCATGCAGGAGGGGGAGTATTTAGAAGGACACAAGGATCTGTACAAGGACGTGATGATGGAGGATCACCAGCCCCTCACATCACTGGGTAAGAGGAGATTTTGATATATTGTTAAGGGGAGAGCAGTTTTAAGGACCAGCTATCATCTGATAATCACATATAAACAATGTAATCAGTCACTGTGTGTCTCCTACAGATGGATCCAGTAACAGAAATACCCCAGAGAGATGTCCTCGTCCTCTTTATTCACAGGATTGTACAGAGAAGAATCACAGTATCCCACAGGAGTATCAGGTAGATGGGATTTAGGGTTTCATTAAGTGACTTTTCACTATATAATCTGTAGAGAAGCTGTATGTATCTTATAACAAATAAAGAAATGGAAGTTGCTCAATCAATTTATAGGCTATAGCAGGTGCGTGAAAGGGTGGGGTTATCCTAAAAGGAACAAACACAGAGAGATCCCCCAGCACACTGCTATAGCCAGCAACAGATCTGCTATTTCTACTGTAGATAAAAATGCAAAAGTCTTAGTTGCACACATTTGCAAATGTATGTTAAAGCCACCCGCCTCTCCACGGCGCTTTTGCTAATAGGGTGGTCCTAACTCTAATAACATACTATTCTTTTACTGAATCTCACTTAATTCTATCCAATTAAAGTTTTATTTGCATTGTTTTGTGGGTTATTTAGGGTGAAGACCTGATTGATATCAATGTTGAAGTTATATTGGGAGATAATGAGGTAGTAAAGGCAGTATCTGACATTACTATACATGAAAGGCTGGGCATTACTGGAATAATGTACATGATATAACTGGAGTGTTTTATACTTACACTAAATATGTCCAACCTGCTCTCTGTCACTCCTCTGCAGCAGGACAACATGTTAGCAGGAAGATGCATCTCTATGTGAGTGACAGCTTGGCAGACTTGATATACACATGGGGGGCGGGGTCTCATCACAGTAACTCAGTTTCAGCTTTTTGTCCGCTATCAGACACTGTGATGTAGATGTGGGAGGAGCTGCAGGTGTCTGTACTGGAGCGGGGAGGTGATACTCTACTTTTATTAGAGCGGTCGTGGAGCGTCGGGGGTAACACTGAACAATGTATTTTACCTTCTGAACATTTCAATTTTAGCACCTAGTTGTCTTTTAACCCATTCCTGTCCACTGCCTATAGAAGGAAACCTTTGTTCATCAACAGTTGCTTTGTGTGGCCCAGTAGGGGGTGGGCTGAGACAGGCTTCTTGGTTTAAATTTAACAAACAAAAAATACAAATATTTTCAAAAATTATGAACAAGTAAATCTGTTTATTTCTAAGCAATATCCCTGTACTCTGGAGTAATAGTACCATGATAAATTGAGCTATTGCTAATTCTCCCTTATCTCACTATGCTACCAAAAGAGCGACTCACATGTCTCCCCCTATATGAGCGTCACAAAGTGATAGAATAGAGGTTGTAGAGGGACTTATGTCATAGCATGAAATCAGACATTAGTAACGTGTTATTTTATTGCTGTGTGGGTTATTTAGGGTGAAGATCTGACTGATGTTAAGGTAGAAGTTATAGAGGGAGAAGAAGAGACGTATGTGAGGGGTGATCAGCAGTGTAAGGAGGAGGAAATCCCTGCAGATATCAGCACAGGTCAGTAATAATCACTTATTATAGAAAGAGTCACATATTCTCCTTGTTCAGTCACTACAACAATCTCTTATTCTACAACCTCCTCTGTCAGTACAAACTAATGTATCTGCCCAGTGGGGGGAGTCAGGAGCCATCAGCCCCCATTAGACTCCTGCTCTCCTCCTCACATCATATCATTGTGCTACCAGCCCAGAGATCTGACCAGTCTCCTCCCCACACACTCTGGTGATTCTCATACATCAGGAGCCATCAGCCCCTATTAGACTCTTGCTCTCCTCCTCACATCATATCATTGTGCTACCAGCCCAGAGATCTGACCAGTCTCCTCCCCACAGTCTCTGGTGATTCTCATACATCAGGAGTTATCAGCCCCTATTAGAATCCTGCTCTCCTCCTCACATCATATCATTGTGCTACCAGCCCAGAGATCTGACCAGTCTCCTCCCCACACACTCTGGTGATTCTCATACATCAGGAGCCATCAGCCCCTATTAGACTCTTGCTCTCCTCCTCACATCATATCATTGTGCTACCAGCCCAGAGATCTGACCAGTCTCCTCCTCACACTCTCTGGTGATTCTCATACAACAGGAGCCATCAGCCCCTATTAGACTCCTGCTATCCTTCTCACATCATATCATTGTGCTACCAGCCCAGAGATCTGACCAGTCTCCTCTCCACACTCTCTGGTGATTCTCATACATCAGGAGCCATCAGCTCCTATTAGACTCCTGCTCTCCTCCTCACATCATATCATTGTGCTACCAGCCCAGAGATCTGACAAGTCTCCTCCCCACACACTCTGGTGATTCTCATACATCAGGAGCCATCAGCCCCTATTAGACTCCTGCTCTCCTCATCGCATCATATCATTGTGTTACCAGCCCAAAGATCTCTTCCCCACAGTCTCTGGTGATTCTCATACATCAGGAGCCATCAGCTCCTATTAGACTCCTGCTCTCCTCCTCACATCATATCATTGTGCTACCAGCCCAGAGATCTGACCAGTCTCCTCCCCACACACTCTGGTGATTCTCATACATCAGGAGCCATCAGCCCCTATTAGACTCCTGCTCTCCTCCTCACATCATATCATTGTGCTACCAGCCCAGAGATCTGACCAGTCTCCTCCCCACAGTCTCTGGTGATTCTCATACAACAGGAGCCATCAGCCCCAATTAGACTTCTGCTCTCCTCCTCACATCATATCATTGTGCTACCAGCCCAGAGATCTGACCAGTCTCCTCCCCACAGTCTCTGGTGATTCTCATACATCAGGAGTCATCAGCCCCTATTAGACTCCTGCTCTCCTCCTCACATCATATCATTGTGCTACCAGCCCAGAGATCTGACCAGTCTCCTCCCCACACACTCTGGTGATTCTCATACATCAGGAGCCATCAGCCCCTATTAGACTCCTGCTCTCCTCCTCGCATCATATCATTGTGTTACCAGCCCAGAGATCTGACCATTCTCCTCCCCACACTCTCTGGTGATTCTCATACATCAGGAGCCATCAGCCCCTATTAGACTCCTGCTCTCCTCCTCACATCATATCATTGTGCTACCAGCCCAGAGATCTGACCAGTCTCCTCCCCACAGTCTCTGGTGATTCTCATACAACAGGAGCCATCAGCCCCAATTAGACTCCTGCTCTCCTTCTCACATCATATCATTGTGCTACCAGCCCAGAGATCTGACCAGTCTCCTCCCCACAGTCTCTGGTGATTCTCATACAACAGGAGCCATCAGCCCCAATTAGACTCCTGCTCTCCTCCTCACATCATATCATTGTGCTACCAGCCCAGAGATCTGACCAGTCTCCTCCCCACAGTCTCTGGTGATTCTCATACATCAGGAGTTATCAGCCCCTATTAGAATCCTGCTCTCCTCCTCACATCATATCATTGTGCTACCAGCCCAGAGATCTGACCAGTCTCCTCCCCATACACTCTGGTGATTCTCATACAACAGGAGCCATCAGCCCCTATTAGACTCTTGCTCTCCTCCTCACATCATATCATTGTGCTACCAGCCCAGAGATCTGACCAGTCTCTTCCTCACACTCTCTGGTGATTCTCATACAACAGGAGCCATCAGCCCCTATTAGACTCCTGCTATCCTTCTCACATCATATCATTGTGCTACCAGCCCAGAGATCTGACCAGTGTCCTCCCACACTCTCTGGTGATTCTCATACATCAGGAGCCATCAGCCCCTATTAGACTCCTGCTCTCCTCCTCAGATCATATCATTGTGCTACCAGCCCAGAGATCTGACCAGTCTCCTCTCCACACTCTCTGGTGATTCTCATACATCAGGAGCCATCAGCTCCTATTAGACTCCTGCTCTCCTCCTCACATCATATCATTGTGCTACCAGCCCAGAGATCTGACAAGTCTCCTCCCCACACACTCTGGTGATTCTCATACATCAGGAGCCATCAGCCCCTATTAGACTCCTGCTCTCCTCATCGCATCATATCATTGTGTTACCAGCCCAAAGATCTCCTCCCCACAGTCTCTGGTGATTCTCATACATCAGGATTCATCAGCCCCTATTAGACTCCTGCTCTCCTCCTCACATCATATCATTGTGCTACCAGCCCAGAGATCTGACCAGTCTCCTCCCCACACTCTCTGGTGATTCTCATACATCAGGAGCCATCAGCCCCTATTAGACTCCTGCTCTCCTCCTCACATCATATCATTGTGCTACCAGCCCAGAGATCTGACCAGTCTCCTCCCCACAGTCTCTGGTGATTCTCATACAACAGGAGCCATCAGCCCCAATTAGACTCCTGCTCTCCTCCTCACATCATATCATTGTGCTACCAGCCCAGAGATCTGACCAGTCTCCTCCCCACAGTCTCTGGTGATTCTCATACAACAGGAGCCATCATCCCCAATTAGACTCCTGCTCTCCTCCTCACATCATATCATTGTGCTACCAGCCCAGAGATCTGACCAGTCTCCTCCCCACAGTCTCTGGTGATTCTCATACATCAGGAGTTATCAGCCCCTATTAGAATCCTGCTCTCCTCCTCACATCATATCATTGTGCTACCAGCCCAGAGATCTGACCAGTGTCCTCCCACACTCTCTGGTGATTCTCATACATCAGGAGCCATCAGCCCCTATTAGACTCCTGCTCTCCTCCTCAGATCATATCATTGTGCTACCAGCCCAGAGATCTGACCAGTCTCCTCTCCACACTCTCTGGTGATTCTCATACATCAGGAGCCATCAGCCCCTATTAGACTCCTGCTCTCCTCCTCACATCATATCATTGTGCTACCAGCCCAGAGATCTGACAAGTCTCCTCCCCACACACTCTGGTGATTCTCATACATCAGGAGCCATCAGCCCCTATTAGACTCCTGCTCTCCTCTTCGCATCATATCATTGTGTTACCAGCCCAAAGATCTCCTCCCCACAGTCTCTGGTGATTCTCATAGAACAGGAGCCATCAGCCCCTATTAGACTCCTGCTCTCCTCACATCATATCATTGTGCTACCAGCCCAGAGATCTGACCAGTCTCCTCCCCACACACTCTGGTGATTCTCATACAACAGGAGCCATCAGCCCCTTTTAGACTCTTGCTCTCCTCCTCACATCATATCATTGTGCTTCCAGCCCAGAGATCTGACCAGTCTCCTCCTCACACTCTCTGGTGATTCTCATACAACAGGAGCCATCAGCCCCTATTAGACTCCTGCTATCCTTCTCACATCATATCATTGTGCTACCAGCCCAGAGATCTGACCAGTGTCCTCCCCACACTCTCTGGTGATTCTCATACATCAGGAGCCATCAGCCCCTATTAGACTCCTGCTCCCCTCCTCAGATCATATCATTGTGCTACCAGCCCAGAGATCTGACCAGTCTCCCCCCCACACACTCTGGTGATTCTCATACAACAGGAGCCATCAGCCCCTTTTAGACTCTTGCTCTCCTCCTCACATCATATCATTGTGCTACCAGCCCAGAGATCTGACCAGTCTCCTCCTCACACTCTCTGGTGATTCTCATACAACAGGAGCCATCAGCCCCTATTAGACTCTTGCTCTCCTCCTCACATCATATCATTGTGCTACCAGCCCAGAGATCTGACCAGTCTCCTCCCCACACACTCTGGTGATTCTCATACATCAGGAGCCATCAGCCCCTATTAGACTCCTGCTCTCCTCATCGCATCATATCATTGTGTTACCAGCCCAAAGATCTCCTCCCCACAGTCTCTGGTGATTCTCATACATCAGGAGCCATCAGCCCCTATTAGACTCCTGCTATCCTTCTCACATCATATCATTGTGCTACCAGCCCAGAGATCTGACCAGTCTCCTCCCCACACACTCTGGTGATTCTCATACAACAGGAGCCATCAGCCCCTTTTAGACTCTTGCTCTCCTCCTCACATCATATCATTGTGCTTCCAGCCCAGAGATCTGACCAGTCTCCGCCTCACACTCTCTGGTGATTCTCATACAACAGGAGCCATCAGCCCCTATTAGACTCCTGCTATCCTTCTCACATCATATCATTGTGCTACCAGCCCAGAGATCTGACCAGTGTCCTCCCCACACTCTCTGGTGATTCTCACACAACAGGAGCCATCAGCCCCTATTAGACTCTTGCTCTCCTCCTCACATCATATCATTGTGCTACCAGCCCAGAGATCTGACCAGTCTCCTCCCCACACACTCTGGTGATTCTCATACATCAGGAGCCATCAGCCCCTATTAGACTCCTGCTCTCCTCATCGCATCATATCATTGTGTTACCAGCCCAAAGATCTCCTCCCCACAGTCTCTGGTGATTCTCATACATCAGGAGCCATCAGCCCCTATTAGACTCCTGCTATCCTTCTCACATCATATCATTGTGCTACCAGCCCAGAGATCTGACCAGTCTCCTCCCCACACACTCTGGTGATTCTCATACATCAGGAGCCATCAGCCCCTATTAGACTCCTGCTCTCCTCCTCACATCATATCATTGTGTTACCAGCCCAGAGATCTGACCAGTCTCCTCCTCACACTCTCTGGTGATTTTCATACATCAGGAGCCATCAGCCCCTATTAGACTCCTGTTCTCCTCCTCACATATCATTGTGCTACCAGCCAGGACACTTCATACATCAAGACGGGATTTCAGTCTGATATTTATTGACAGATTCTAAACTCACCATACAATCACTGACCATTGGGAATAGACCCCGTATTACCCACCATCCTCCCTGTGTACCACTAGATGTGACACAGTACCCACAGGTAAGTGCCCTTACCCACAATCCTCCTTTGAGAATTACCATGTGACATTACCAATGATCATCCAAATGCACAGATGGTAAGAATACTGTTGTATGTGAAATTTAGTACTGATCACATTCCGATTCCTCAGGTTTCATGCTACGTCTGCAAACATATCTTACTACTAAAGCAATGTACCAGTGACAGGTGATCGTGTTTCCATGGACATGTCTCCCCCCATAAGACCACCCACAACCAATCACAACACACTTCATCTAGACACTCCCATGACCACACACACACACTCATCCATAACAAGTCACTTTTCCTGATTTACATTTAAATGAAGCTGTCATTAATAATAAGAGGTGTCTTGTCCTTATTCATTACTACTCCCTGGCCTTTTCAACTTCCACACTCTAAATGTACTAAATGCTAAAGGCAACAATATTACGTCACAAAGTGTAGCATAAAAAAAATATAACCTCTTAATTGTTTATTCAAAAATTCACTGATTTTGGAGTATTTTATTCCACTTCATATGGCTATAAAACAGTATATTGTGCAGAATTGTGTATCTATTTTTTTCAGCAGATGGACGTAACAGCGGAGATAGCTCATGTGAACGTCTCATTTTATCTCCAGATTCCAAAATAGAAGATAACGACATCTCACAAGATTTGCATGGAGAAACCCCTATTACACCAATTATACATCCAGTACTTTCTAGTTCAGATATGTCAGTCAACCACCCTAATCATGACAGGTGTTCTACTGCAGGTCTTGTTATAAATAGTACATCTCCGAATGCTGATAAAAATTTCCGCTGCCCTGACTGTGGGAAATGTTTTACATTCAAATCATATCTTATCCAACATCAGAGAGTTCACACAGGTGAGACACCATATTCATGTTATGAATGTGGGAAGTGTTTTACAAGTAAATCAAATTTAATTATACATCAGAGAGTTCACACAGGTGAGAAACCATTTCCTTGTTCCGAATGTGGAAAACGTTTTACAAGGAAATCACATCTTATTGAACATCAGAGAGTTCACACAGGTGAGAAGCCATTTCCATGTTCTGAATGTGGGAAATGTTTTACATTCAAATCATATCTTGTCCAACATCAGAGAGTTCACACAGGTGAGAAGCCATATTTATGTTCTGAATGTGGGAAATATTTTACAAAGAAATCCTATCTTATTGAACATCAGAGAGTTCACGAAGGTGAGAAGCCATTCCCATGTTCTCAGTGTGGAAAACGTTTTACAAGGAAATCATTACTTTTTACACATCAAAAAGTTCACAAAGGTGAGAGGCCATTTCCATGTTCTGAGTGTGGGAAATGTTTTACACAAAAATCATGTCTTTTTACACATCAGAGAGTTCATACAGGTGAGAAGCCATTTTCATGTTCTGAGTGTGGGAAACGTTTTACAAGGAAATCATGTCTTTTAGCACATCAGAGAGTTCACACAGGCGAGAAACCATTTACATGTTCTGAATGTGGGAAATGTTTTACAAAGAAATCAACTCTTATTGAACATCAGAGAGTTCACAAAGGTGAGAAGCCATTTCCATGTTCCGAGTGCGGGAAATGTTTTACCTTTATATCACATCTTACTACACATCAGCGATTGCACACAGGTGAGAAGCCATTCCCGTGTTCTGAGTGTGGGAAATGTTTTATACGAAAAGCATATCTCGTTAAACATCAGAGAGTTCATACAGCTGAGAAGCCATTCCCATGTTCTGAGTGTGGGAAATGTTTTATACGGAAAGCATATCTGATTACACATCAGAGAGTTCACACAGGTGAGACGCCATTCCCATGTTCTGAGTGTGGGAAATGTTTTAAACAGAAATCAAATCTGACTACACATCAGAGAGTTCACACAGGTGAGAAGCCATTCCCATGTTCTGAGTGTGGGAAATGTTTTATACAGAAATCAAATCTGATTACACATCAGAGAGTTCACGAAGGTGAGAAACCATTTCCATATTCTGAGTGTGGGGAATGTTTTAAGGACAAATTCCACTGTGCTAGACATCCATGTAGTAGAAAAACAATTTCTATGAGCTGAGAGAATTATATTAGATGGAATTACAGTAGCATATGAGGTACCATAATTTTATTATTGAAAACCATACAAGCTATATAAATACATTTCACTTTCATCCATTCTGGGAGACTCTGCAACCATAGGCAGATAGAGGCAATGCTGGGGCAGGACAGTAGGAGTTAACTAGTTATAGGACAAGCTCCTAAATACCATTGAAAGATACTCCTAGAGTTTGGGTGTTATTCGTTGGGCTACCTGCGGCAGCTGAACATATTTCTGTTATTTTCTCTTAATTTTCTTGTATTTTAACTTATTACTCATTAGCCTGCTTACCTTCACTCCAGAGGTACCAGTTTAGTGTTTAGGAGTCTGCATCGTTAGACAATGAGGCAACCATTCCGACGCCTCAGCCTCCACTCCCCTGGGTTGCTGGTCAACCACAGCGCTGTGGGGACAAGAGTATCTGATCACAGTCAGCACTGGAAGGTGTTGCTTGTATCATTTTATCAGGCACTGCTCTCCGCAGCTTAGTGGTTCCTCCTTCCCCTTAGATTACTTGGCCGTGACCTCAGCTTTCGCCCCTGTCCGGGGGGGGTGCACATTAATAATTAAGGGGCCAGACCACCCTGTGACGGGGTCGGGGAAGGTCAGATGGCAACCTCTTGTAAGGGAGTTTTGCTGCTAGGGACAGCATGTGTCCAATGAAGCTTTATGAATAAAGCAGCCATTGCTTGATTGGACCTAGGTGCAGTCCACAGCTAGTGGCATCTCCTCCTTAGCAGGCTTTACTCACTGAGGAAAGCCCCCCAGAAGCTTGCTGCCTCTGCAGAGTGGAGTGGATGCAGCATTGGAAAAGCTCCATTCCTCTGCTTGTCTCCCTATCTGGAAGGGTCATTTCCTCTCCTGCTGGGAGTTCAGGAAAGAGCTGAGTACATTTGACAGCCTTTGTGGGCTACTGCTTCTCTCTTGAGTGTGCACTTGTGTGTGTGTGTGCTAGTGTGACTCTATCGCTGCCTGTCACACACACATATATTCATGTATTTTAGTGCAATTTTTTTCACATTCCTTATCGCTCTTTAGTGGCTCAAGAATCTGAGTACCTAAAGCTGAGATTCTATTTTAAATATTCTCACAGCGTCAGAACGAGTTGCGGGGGCATCTATTGAGCCCTCTTGGACTAAAACCTCGGAAAGGTCTGTCTTGGGCTTAGCGTGGGTCTCTTTCAATCTGGAAGAGACCCGTGAAAGCATCCCAACCACTCTCCGGTCCAATTTAGAGAGTATTTTTCTGAAGGAGTTATTGAGGTACTATGAATATGATGAATCCACTAATTTAAAAGATGAGCCTTTCATCAGACAAGGAGTGGACGATTGATTATGGCAGGTCACCAGACCCTTAACATTCAGATTTCTATTCAACACTCTGCCTGTAGAGAGTACTGTTACCACAGAAGATGTTATCTATACGGAAGCTAGTGAGGTTGGTCCTAGCTTGCATGAGAACATCTGTTCTCCTGTGCATGAAGTTGCTGGGATCATGTCAACATTCAAAGTGGTAAAATATACAGGCTTCTATTCCCAGACTTTTCAGAATGACCTTATAGAAAAGTTATCTAAATTCAACTTGCCTCTAGTCATCAGACTTTAAGGCATCAGTACAAACTGTGGTGACTCAAAGTGAACAGGGGCTGACCTTTTTGCATCTGGGACTCTTTTAACGATGCATGCCAGCCTTCAGTGTTCGTTAGGCTTCATGATCTCTGATTCAGCATGGAGTCAGCGCTTCCCATCAACATTCTAGAGCTCAGAGCTCGGACAAACATTCAAGCTCAAACGTTCCTGATGGGGAGGCCGATTTACATTCAATCAGACAATGCCACAATGGTGGCATAAATAATTAAGGTGGTCACCAGAAGCTCCCTAGTGAGGAAAGAGTCAAGATCTTGGCAGGGACAGAACGCCATGTTACGGTGATATAAGCAGTTTACATCCCAAGAGTGGAAAACTGGCAGACAGATGTCCATAGAAGGAATACTAGACTTGATGGCTTCCTGACTGACTGACTGAAAAAAAGGGAAGGACCTCCAGTGATCTTAGTGACACTAGGTTGGCCAAAAAGAGCTTGGCACGCTGACATACTGAAGATGGCAGCAGGACCAGGATGGTGACTTCCACCAAGTTAGGATATTCTTTTTCAAGGACCTTTTTTATATACCTCTCTCAGTGAAAAACTATCCTAGAGTTTGCAACAATCATGTACTCTGGTATGAACATAAAGTGTGCCATACTTAAATGTTTAGGCTGTCCAGCTTCTTTTCTTTAATATGGTCAAGATGGTCCGTACAGAGTTCCTTAAGGGTCTGGGTCTATGACTAGTCTATTTTCTTTTAGAGGAAGTGTGCCCTCATTCCAGAAGTACAGACATTTTTAGAAGGAGTTCTCTGATTTTAAATGCCTCCTATAGTGCCATGGGATCTCAACTTGTTCCTATTGGCTTTATAGCTTCATCCCTTTGAGCCACTGTAGTGGGTCAAGCTCAGATTTCTTCCTTGGAAGATGGTGTTTCTTCTTTCAGCCAGAAGGGTTTTAAAGTCTGGGGATGTTTCTTCCAAGTCACCTATCCTGATTTTTCAGAAAGGTAGGGTGGTGTTATGCACTAACCTATCATTCCAGCCTATGGTGTTGTCTTTATGACTGGTAGGATTTTTAGATGCCCAGGATCTGCTTTTCTTTCTTGATGTGGTCAGATCGCGAAGGCTCTTTTTTGACAGGTCTTTTATTGTACGGATGACAGGTCCTCTCCTAGTCCTTTAGGACATGCAGAAGAGGGGCTGGCCAGCGACAAAGCAAACAATTGGCAGGTGGATAAACAAATGAATACAGGTAAACTGGTGCCAGAAAATCTCTCTGCTGACTCTATTAGATCGATAAGTGCTTCTTGGTCATTGAGACATAGAGCCTTGGCCAAAAAGCTATGTCTGGCAGCCACCTGTTCCTCCGCCCATACTGTTACAATCCTTTGATTAGTTAACTCCTAAGTGTTCCAGTGTTGTCACTATATCCCCAGTGGTTCAACAGAAGTACAAAAATGCTCCTTTATTAGACGCTATGAAGTTCTGTATTGGCTTCCCTACTTAATGGAGTGTAATTTAAATCTTTAGGGTTAAACTCTATTCATAAATCATTTACTATCCACCCATATATCTGGACGTATGTTATCAACATAACGCAGCCAGAGGTTGTTTCCTCATTTTATTACATACTGGTATAATAGTATACTAATCCTTACTAATATATAATTCCAGCTAATTGCTGGAGATCTAATACAAGAACTGTGACACTTACATCATGTTTGCAGTTGCTCTGTAATTGAAGCTGTGAGACCGGTCATATAATGAGATCTGGGACCTCTGTTACTATCTCACTGGGTCCAGAACTTGTCAGATTAGGTTTTCCTGGTAGAAATGTTCCTGGTAAATGTATCCCACATCTCCTTACAGCAGCCGGATGTCTTGTTCTTCTACATAATAAGAACCTATCTCACCTGCTCTTTAGACTAGAATCAGAGAGTTATCCTTATTTATTTCACTGAAATCCTGACAGTTCAGGTGTTTAATATATTGGAGAAATGATATTGTGTTAGGACATCATGGGGCCCAGAAACCTGATGGCTGCCGGTCATGTTATAAACCCGTAATGTCCATTATGTGCTTCGGACTTCCGATATTCCCAGCAGAATAATGACTACGGACGTGAGCAGGATAATACCCGGTAATGAGAGGAAACTACAGGCTCATCATGTGATACGTAGAATCAGTAACACAATATCCTCTGGTTTGTGTGTATTCTGTAATGCAAATAATAAAGTGTGTCGGATACATTTGTTACTGGTGTTGTATGGTCACTGTATCCGAGGGGGTATGAGGTCGTTTAAAAACACTAAATGATATTTTTAGACTTTTACATATGTTGTACCAGCACTAAAATTATAGTAAAATGCACGAGATTAACACCATACTATACTATACTATACTACACCATACCATACTATACCACACCATACTATACTATACTACCATTTTACAATGAACCCCTTTATTTACGGTTTACTCCTAAATCACTGCTCCATTTAGCCTTATTTATATCCTATATTACCATGTAACAGAGAAGACATGTGGGCTGTTTTTATTGTATTCTGAACTTTTGTGTGTGTGAAGCTGTTTCTTACATTGCTCTCAGTCCGTATACCTAGAAGGTGTAACAGTACCTGTGATGATGTGTGTGTGTGTGAGGCTGTTTCTTACATTGCTCTCAGTCCGTATACCTAGAAGGTGTAACAGTACCTGTGATGATGTGTGTGTGTGTGAGGCTGTTTCTTACATTGCTCACAGTCCGTATACCTAGAAGGTGTAACAGTACCTGTGATGATGTATTTGTGTGTGTGAAGCTGTTTCTTACTTGTGCTCAGTTCCGACCATATTCAAATCCAAATGTATCTCAAGATGAGTTTCTATTTGAATCTAGGGGGTATATTTATCAAGCTGCTGGTTTGAAAAAGTGAAGATGTTGCCTATAGCAACCAATCAGATTCTAACTGTCATTTTGTATAATGTACTAAATAAATGACATCTAGTATCTGATTGGTTGCTATAGGCAACATCTTCACTTTTCAAACCCGTAGCCTGATAAATTTAGCCCTAGGTGTAAGTACGCTGTGCCTAAACGTTACTTGCCATATGTAGATGCACACAACAGAGTGCAATATATGCACAAGTGTGACCGGATGGCCTTACTTTGCCACCTGTTGAGGGAAGAAGGATGACGGAATTTTCTTCTTGCACAGTTTGTCTGTGTTTCTTTCCCACCGTCAGTAATCAACTGATACTGACCACTCCTACTGGTGTCACCTTGCCACCAGACACTCACTGACTGCGAATGCCAACTGCGCAATAGTTGTAGGAAAACTTTGCTGCCACCACTAGGCTCCTTTGCAGCACCTAAAACCGCTTACTTCTGGGGTAGCTGCTACAGTGCCTCTTTGTTGTGGGTTGGCTGGTACCTCCTGACTGCTCACTATGGATCAGGACTGTTGGGTAGCGGGGCAGAGTGTTGATACAGAGACGCTGGGTTCAACACAGGATAGCCAGGGAGTGTAAGCTCTTATCTGTTGGTCACGGGATACAGCAGCCAACAGGTGTAGGCAGAGTCTTCAAGCAGTGATGTTG
>NC_134407.1:226193960-226196460 GCF_038048845.1 Mixophyes fleayi | reverse complement strand
TGCCCGTTTGAAGGAGCTCAGATTAAGGGACAGACGGATGGAGTGTGGGAGGTTGTTCCAATGGAGGGGGGTAACGCTGGAGAAATCTTGAATTATGGGGTGGGATGAGGTGATCAGTGCAGAGGAGAGGTGATGATCATTGGCGGAGCACAGTGAACGGGCGGAGGTGTGAATGGAGGGGAGATTAGAGATATGTGGGGCAGTGGAGTGGGAAAGGGCTTTGTAGGTGAGGAGTTTAAAGAGGATTCTTTAGGGGAAAAGGAGCCAGTGCAGGGCAAAGCAGAGGGGAGGTAGAGAAGGAGTGGCATGCAAGAAAGATAAGTCTCGCAGCCGCATTGAGAATAGAGTGAAGGGGTTTGAGACGGGAGAGGGAGAGGCTGATGAGGAGAAGGTTACAATAATCAAGACGGGAAATAATGAGTGCATGGATAATAGTTTTAGCAGCATCTTGAGAAAGGAAGGGCCGGATGCAGGCTATATTCAGTAGTTGGAAGTAACAGGATTGGGCAAGGGATTAAATGTGTGAGGCAAAATAGAGGGAAGAGTCGAGGGTGAGAACCCAGGCAGCTGAGTTGTGGATCAGGAGAGATGATGGTGTTATTAACAACGATGGAGAGATCAAGGCGGTGTGAGGATTTAGAAGGAGAGAAAACAATCAATTTTCACAATGTTGATTTTGAGAAAACATGAAGGCATCCAAGAGGAGATAGCGGAAACACAATCAGAAACACAAGAGATGGTAGGGGGGGGAGGTCAGGAGAAGAGATGTACAGTTGAATGTCATCGGCATAGAGGTGATATTGGAGACCAAAGGAGGAGATGATATCACCTAGGGAGGTAGTGTACAGTGACAAGAGAAGAGGGCCGAGAGCAGAACCCTGAGGGACTCCAACAGGGAGGGTGAAGGGGGGCGAGGAAGAGTCAGGAGTGGAAACCGAGAAGGAGTGGTTGGCAAGGTATGAGGTGAACCATGTTAGGACAGTGTCAGCGAGGCTAAGAGAAAGAAGGGTCTGCAGAAGGAGGGGGTGGTCTGTGGTGTCGAATGCCGCATAGAGGTCCAAGAGAATGAGCAGGGAGAAGTGACCCCTGGATTTGGCCGATAGGAGGTCATTAGTAACTTTGACCAGGGCGGTTTCAGTGGAGTGGAGGGGCTGGAATCCAGATTGAAGGGAGTCAAGAAAGGAGTTAACTGAGAGGTGACCGGTGAGGCGGTTGCAGACAACCCACTCGAGTAGTTTAGAGGCATAGGGGAGAAGTGATATTTGGCGGTAGTTAGCGAGAGATGTGGGGTTAAGTGGTTGTTTCTTGAGAATGGGGGAGATAAGGGGCGTCTTTGAAGGAAGAGGGGACCAAGCCAGTGGAGAGTGACAGATTGAAGAGGTATGCAAGGTGGGAGCAGGCAGCGGGGGAGAGGGAGCAAAGCAGATGAGAAAGGATAGGATCCGGTTGACAGGTAGATAGGGGAGAGAAAAGAATGAGATAGTGGACTTCATCACCCGATGTAGGGTGGAAGGAGTACCAGGGTAGGTTGTTACGAGAAGGTGGAACGAAGATGATGGCAGGAGGAGATGTCAAGTCTGATAGCCTCAATTTTCGAGGAGATAAAGGAGGCGAATTTCAATGTGGCAAAGAAGTGGCAGGGATGGAGAACTGAGAAAAAAATTAGGGACTTAAAGATGACTTGTTTGGAAAGGGAGAGAGCGGAACTGCAGGACGAGAGAATAAAGTTCAAGTGAAGGAAATCAGCCAAGGAGCAAGATTTCCTCCAGAGGCATTCAGCAGCGTAAGTGCACTTCTGAAGTAAGCGAGTAAATTTGGAGTGCCATGGTTGGAGTAGTAGACAGCAACAGAGGACAGAAGAGGCAGGGGCAAGAGCATCCAGGGCAGTTGTGAGGGAGAGGTTGTAGAGAGAGGTTGCCTGGTCAGGGCAGGCCTGGGAAGGAAAAGGGGTGAGAAGAGTTTCAAGAGAAGAGAAGAAGGCGGTAGTGTCCAGAGCATTAAGGTTGCACCTACTGAGGGTAGATTTAAGCGGTGGGGGTTCAGGGGAGGATGACAGAGTGAAGGAGAGGAGTTGGGGGTCTGAGAGAGGGAAGGGAAAATTAGGGAAGTCAGATAGAACGCATAGAAAGAGAAAAGTGAAGATGTTGCCTATAGCAACCAATCAGTATCGGGCAGAAGAGAGAGAAAGAGAGGACAGAATGTGAAGACAAAGGTGAGGAGTATCAATGAGAGCATTAATAGGCAACCAGTGTTGAAACAAACTGTAGAAAAAAATTAAATATAAGGCTAAAAAGACAGCAAGGTAATACTACAGGGCAAACAGATTGAAGACTAAAACAAAAGACTATGTACAACAAGGCAAACAGAATGTAGACTAAAACAAAAGTGTCAGGATCTGCCTGCAAGCTTATGCATTACATGCTGCTTTGCCTGGCAGCTCCTGCCTTTTGTCCTTATTATTGTATTGCAGCAGTACCTCTGATTACCAGAGGTGCTGCTA